>NC_063281.1:2663854-2986892 GCF_910591885.1 Bombus terrestris
TAACGTATAACGTTATATACTATTACTATATAACGTATAACGATATATACTATTCCGTATTAACGTATAACGTTATATACTATTACGTAATAGCGTATAACGTTATATAGTATTACCATATCACGTATAACGTTGTATATTATTACGTACTAACGTATAACGTTATATACTATTACTATATAACGTATAACGATATATACTATTACGTACTATCGTATAACGTTATATACTATTACTATATAACGTATAACGATATATATTATTACGTACTAACGTATAAAGTTATATACCATTACTATATAACGTATAAAGTTATATACTATTACTATATAACGTATAACGTTATATACTATTACTATATAACGTATAACGTTATATACTATTACTATATAACGTATAACGATATATACTATTACGTATTAACGTATAACGTTATATACTATTACGTAATAGCGTATAACGTTATATAGTATTACCATATCACGTATAACGTTGTATACTATTACGTACTATCGTATAACGTTATATACTATTACTATATAACGCTTAACGTTATATAATATTACTATATACCGCATAACGTTATATAATATTACTATATAACGTATAACGTTATATACTATTACTATATAACGTATAACGTTATATACTATTACTATATAACGTATAACGATATATACTATTCCGTATTAACGTATAACGTTATATACTATTACGTAATAGCGTATAACGTTATATAGTATTACCATATCACGTATACCGTTGTATATTATTACGTACTAACGTATAACGTTATATACTATTACTATATAACGTATAACGTTATATACTATTACTATATAACGTATAACGATATATACTATTCCGTACTGTCGTATAACGTTATATACTATTACTATATAACGCATAACGTTATATACTATTACTATATAACGCATAACGATATATACTATTACTATATAACGTATAACGTTATATACTATTACTATATAACGTATAACGTTATATACTATTACTATATAACGTATAACGTTATATACTATTACTATATAACGTATAACGTTATATACTATTACTATATAACGTATAACGTTATATACTATTACTATATAACGTATAACGTTATATACTATTACTATATAACGTATAACGATATATACTATTACGTATTAACATATAACGTTATATACTATTACGTAATAGCGTATAACGTTATATAGTATTACCATATCACGTATAACGTTATATACTATTACGTACTATCGTATAACGTTATATACTATTACTATATAACGCATAACGTTATATAATATTACTATATACCGCATAACGTTATATAATATTACTATATAACGTATAACGTTATATACTATTACTATATAACGTATAACGTTATATACTATTACTATATAACGTATAACGTTATATACTATTACTATATAACGTATAACGTTATATACTTATACTATATAACGTATAACGTTATATACTATTACTATATAACGTATAACGTTATATACTATTACTATATAACGCATAACGATATATACTATTCCGTATTAACGTATAACGTTATATACTATTACGTAATAGCGTATAACGTTATATAGTATTACCATATCACGTATATCGTTGTATATTATTACGTACTAACGTATAACGTTATATACTATTACTATATAACGTATAACGATATATACTATTACGTACTATCGTATAACGTTATATACTATTACTATATAACGTATAACGATATATATTATTACGTACTAACGTATAACGTTATATACTATTACTATATAACGCATAACGTTATATAATATTACTATATACCGCATAACGTTATATAATATTACTATATAACGTATAACGTTATATACTATTACTATATAACGTATAACGTTATATACTATTACTATATAACGTATAACGATATATACTATTCCGTATTAACGTATAACGTTATATACTATTACGTAATAGCGTATAACGTTATATAGTATTACCATATCACGTATACCGTTGTATATTATTACGTACTAACGTATAACGTTATATACTATTACTATATAACGTATAACGTTATATACTATTACTATATAACGTATAACGATATATACTATTCCGTACTGTCGTATAACGTTATATACTATTACTATATAACGCATAACGTTATATACTATTACTATATAACGCATAACGATATATACTATTACTATATAACGTATAACGTTATATACTATTACTATATAACGTATAACGTTATATACTATTACTATATAACGTATAACGTTATATACTATTACTATATAACGTATAACGATATATACTATTACGTATTAACATATAACGTTATATACTATTACGTAATAGCGTATAACGTTATATAGTATTACCATATCACGTATAACGTTATATACTATTACGTACTATCGTATAACGTTATATACTATTACTATATAACGCATAACGTTATATAATATTACTATATACCGCATAACGTTATATAATATTACTATATAACGTATAACGTTATATACTATTACTATATAACGTATAACGTTATATACTATTACTATATAACGTATAACGTTGTATAGTATTACCATATAACGTATAACGTTATATACTATTACGTAATAGCGTATAACGTTATATAGTATTACCATATCACGTATAACGTCATATACTATTACGTACTATCGTACAACGTTATATACTATTACTATATAACGCAAAACGTTATATAATATTACTATATAACGTATAACGTTATATACTATTACTATATAACGTATAACGTTATATACTTATACTATATAACGTATAACGTTATATACTATTACTATATAACGTATAACGTTATATACTATTACTATATAACGCATAACGATATATACTATTCCGTATTAACGTATAACGTTATATACTATTACGTAATAGCGTATAACGTTATATAGTATTACCATATCACGTATATCGTTGTATATTATTACGTACTAACGTATAACGTTATATACTATTACTATATAACGTATAACGATATATACTATTACGTACTATCGTATAACGTTATATACTATTACTATATAACGTATAACGATATATATTATTACGTACTAACGTATAACGTTATATACTATTACTATATAACGTATAACGTTATATACTATTACTATATAACGTATAACGTTATATACTATTACTATATAACGTATAACGTTATATACTATTACTATATAACGTATAACGTTATATACTATTAGGTAATAACGTATAACGTTATATAGTATTGCCATATCACGTATAACGTTGTATATTATTACGTACTAAGGTATCACGTTATATACTATTACTATATAACGTATAACGTTATATACTGTTACTATATAACGTATAACGATATATACTATTACGTATTAACGTATAACGTTATATACTATTACGTACTAACGTATAACGTTATATACTATTACTATATAACGTATATCGCTATATACTATTACTATATAACGTATAACGATATATACTATTACGTATTAACGTATAACGTTATATACTATTACTATATAACGTATAACGTTGTATAGTATTACCATATAACGTATAACGTTATATACTATTACGTACTAACGTATAACGTTATATACTATAACTATATAACGTATATCGCTATATACTATTACTATATAACGTATAACGATATATACTATTACGTATTAACGTATAACGTTATATACTATTACGTAATAGCGTATAACGTTATATAGTATTACCATATCACGTATAACGTTGTATATTATTACGTACTAACGTATAACGTTATATACTATTACTATATAACGTATAACGATATATACTATTACGTACTATCGTATAACGTTATATACTATTACTATATAACGTATAACGATAGATATTATTACGTACTAACGTATAACGTTATATACCATTACTATATAACGTATAAAGTTATATACTATTACTATATAACGTATATCGTTATATACTATTACTATATAACGTATAACGTTATATACTATTACTATATAACGTATAACGTTATATACTATTACTATATAACGTATAACGATATGTACTATTCCGTACTATCGTATAACGTTATATAGTATTGCCATATCACGTATAACGTTGTATATTATTACGTACTAACGAATAACGTTATATACTATTACTATATAACGTATAACGTTATATACTATTACTATATAACGTATAACGTTATATACTATTAGGTAATAACGTATAACGTTATATAGTATTGCCATATCACGTATAACGTTGTATATTATTACGTACTAAGGTATCACGTTATATACTATTACTATATAACGTATAACGTTATATACTGTTACTATATAACGTATAACGATATATACTATTACGTATTAACGTATAACGTTATATACTATTACGTACTAACGTATAACGTTATATACTATTACTATATAACGTATATCGCTATATACTATTACTATATAACGTATAACGATATATACTATTACGTATTAACGTATAACGTTATATACTATTACTATATAACGTATAACGTTGTATAGTATTACCATATAACGTATAACGTTATATACTATTACGTACTAACGTATAACGTTATATACTATAACTATATAACGTATATCGCTATATACTATTACTATATAACGTATAACGATATATACTATTACGTATTAACGTATAACGTTATATACTATTACGTAATAGCGTATAACGTTATATAGTATTACCATATCACGTATAACGTTGTATATTATTACGTACTAACGTATAACGTTATATACTATTACTATATAACGTATAACGATATATACTATTACGTACTATCGTATAACGTTATATACTATTACTATATAACGTATAACGATAGATATTATTACGTACTAACGTATAACGTTATATACCATTACTATATAACGTATAAAGTTATATACTATTACTATATAACGTATATCGTTATATACTATTACTATATAACGTATAACGTTATATACTATTACTATATAACGTATAACGTTATATACTATTACTATATAACGTATAACGATATGTACTATTCCGTACTATCGTATAACGTTATATAGTATTGCCATATCACGTATAACGTTGTATATTATTACGTACTAACGAATAACGTTATATACTATTACTATATAACGTATAACGTTATATACTATTACTATATAACGTATAACGTTATATAGTATTACCATATCACGTATAACGTTGTATATTATTACGTACTAACGTATAACGTTATATACTATTACTATATAACGTATAACGATATATACTATTACGTACTATCGTATAACGTTATATACTATTACTATATAACGTATAACGATATATATTATTACGTACTAACGTATAACGTTATATACCATTACTATATAACGTATAAAGTTATATACTATTACTATATAACGTATAACGTTATATACTATTACTATATAACGTATAACGTTATATACTATTACTATATAACGTATAACGTTATATACTATTACTATATAACGTATAACGAATATATGTCGAATATATGTCGAATTATTATATATGGCGAATTGTCGTTTGGATTTCGAGCGCGAGACGATTCTTCGTTAGCATTTGCCATCATGATGTTCAATAAAGGTTGTATTTACATAAAATTATATTTCTTTACAAAGTTTGATAAATAATTAGTTTATCGGTTAACTAAGATAACAAACAATAAGTAAACAAATGCTTTAAATAATATTCTTGGGTTCTGTAACGAATCCACGGTCAACGGGAAACTTTCTGTACGTTTTAATATATTTTTGATAGCACACTGACACGTTCACTCTGGCACAGGGTTTCTCTAAGACTGACTCCAAGACGATGACAGTAAACTCTCCAAGGAGATTGCAAAATAGAAGACAGATACAGTTACATATATCAAATACATATCGATCGGGAATATCAACAAATTCCCAAGCGCCGTAACTAGGCATTTCCACATAAACCAGCATTGCTCCTGATCAAGACTTGATTGTTTATACAGCGTATCCCTTAACACTGGAACCTCCTTTGTAAAACATTTCGTTCATCCCGTGACCGTGGCTACGTTCGGCGACCAGTTATGTCACCCCGAGCCCAAGTATTGAGAAATCTTCCAAAAGAAAGGCTCGATGTCTCTGCATCTCCGACATACTATTACTATATAACGCATAACGTTATATACTATTACTATATAACGTATAACGTTATATACTATTACTATATAACGCATAACGTTATATAATATTACTATACAACGTATAACGTTATATACTATTACTATATAACGTATAACGTTATATACTATTACTATATAACGTATAACGTTGTATAGTATTACCATATAACGTATAACGTTATATACTATTAGGTACTAACGTATAACGTTATATACTCTAACTATATAACGTATATCGCTATATACTATTACTATATAACGTATAACGATATATACTATTACGTATTAACGTATAACGTTATATACTATTACGTAATAGCGTATAACGTTATATAGTATTACCATATCACGTATAACGTTGTATATTATTACGTACTAACGTATAACGTTATATACTATTACTATATAACGTATAACGTTATATACTATTACTATATAACGTATAACGTTCTATACTATTACTATATAACGCATAACGTTATATAATATTACTATATAACGTATAACGTTATATACTATTACTATATAACGTATAACGTTATATACTATTACTATATAACGTATAACGTTATATACTATTACTATATAACGTATAACGTTATATACTATTACTATATAACGCATAACGTTATATAATATTACTATATAACGTATAACGTTATATACTTATACTATATAACGTATAACGATATATACTATTACGTATTAACGTATAACGTTATATACTATTACGTAATAGCGTATAACGTTATATAGTATTACCATATCACGTATAACGTTGTATATTATTACGTACTAACGTATAACGTTATATACTATTACTATATAACGTATAACGATATATACTATTACGTACTATCGTATAACGTTATATACTATTACTATATAACGTATAACGATATATATTATTACGTACTAACGTATAACGTTATATACTATTAGGTACTAACGTATAACGTTATATACTCTAACTATATAACGTATATCGCTATATACTATTACTATATAACGTATAACGATATATACTATTACGTATTAACGTATAACGTTATATACTATTACGTAATAGCGTATAACGTTATATAGTATTACCATATCACGTATAACGTTGTATATTATTACGTACTAACGTATAACGTTATATACTATTACTATATAACGTATAACGATATATACTATTACGTACTATCGTATAACGTTATATACTATTACTATATAACGTATAACGTTCTATACTATTACTATATAACGCATAACGTTATATAATATTACTATATAACGTATAACGTTATATACTATTACTATATAACGTATAACGTTATATACTATTACTATATAACGTATAACGTTATATACTATTACTATATAACGCATAACGTTATATAATATTACTATATAACGTATAACGTTATATACTTATACTATATAACGTATAACGTTATATACTATTACTATATAACGTATAACGTTATATACTGTTACTATATAACGTATAACGATATATACTATTACGTATTAACGTATAACGATATATACTATTACGTATTAACGTATAACGTTATATAGTTTTACCATATCACGTATAACGTTGTATACTATTACGTAATAACGTATAACGTTATATACTATTACGTAATAACGTATAACGTTATATAGTATTGCCATATCACGTATAACGTTGTATATTATTACGTACTAACGTATAACGTTATATACTATTACTATATAACGTATAACGTTATATACTATTACTATATAACGTATAACGTTCTATACTATTACTATATAACGCATAACGTTATATAATATTACTATATAACGTATAACGTTATATACTATTACTATATAACGTATAACGTTATATACTATTACTATATAACGTATAACGTTATATACTATTACTATATAACGCATAACGTTATATAATATTACTATATAACGTATAACGTTATATACTTATACTATATAACGTATAACGTTATATACTATTACTATATAACGTATAACGTTATATACTGTTACTATATAAGGTATAACGATATATACTATTACGTATTAACGTATAACGTTATATACTATTACGTACTAACGTATAACGTTATATACTATTACTATATAACGTATATCGCTATATACTATTACTATATAACGTATAACGATATATACTATTACGTATTAACGTATAACGTTATATCCTATTACTATATAACGTATAACGTTGTATAGTATTACCATATAACGTATAACGTTATATACTATTACGTACTAACGTATAACGTTATATACTATTACTATATAACGTATAACGTTATATACTATTACTATATAACGTATAACGTTATATACTATTACTATATAACACATAACGTTATATAATATTACTATATAACGTATAACGTTATATACTTATACTATATAACGTATAACGTTATATACTATTACTATATAACGTATAACGTTATATACTATTACTATATAACGCATAACGTTATATAATATTACTATATAACGTATAACGTTATATACTATTACTATATAACGTATAACGTTATATACTATTACTATATAACGTATAACGTTATATACTATTACTATATAACGCATAACGTTATATACTATTACTATATAACGTATAACGTTATATACTATTACTATATAACGTATAACGTTATATACTATTACTATATACCGCATAACGTTATATAATATTACTATATAACGTATAACGTTATATACTATTACTATATACCGTATATCGCTATATACTATTACTATATAACGTATAACGATATATACTATTACGTATTAACGTATAACGTTATATACTATTACGTAATAGCGTATAACGTTATATAGTATTCCCATATCACGTATAACGTCATATACTATTACGTACTATCGTATAACGTTATATACTATTACTATATAACGTATAACGTTATATACTATTACTATATAACGTATAACGTTATATACTATTACTATATACCGCATAACGTTATATAATATTACTATATAACGTATAACGTTATATACTATTACTATATAACGTATAACGTTATATACTATTACTATATAACGTATAACCTTATATACTTATACTCTATAACGTATAACGTTATATACTATTACTATATAACGTATAACGTTATATACTTTTACTATATAACGTATAACGATATATACTATTCCGTATTAACGTATAACGTTATATACTATTACGTAATAGCGTATAAGGTTATATAGTATTACCATATCACGTATAACGTTGTATATTATTACGTACTAACGTATAACGTTATATACTATTACTATATAACGTATAACGATATATACTATTACGTACTATCGTATAACGTTATATACTATTACTATATAACGTATAACGATATATATTATTACGTACTAACGTATAACGTTATATACTATTACCATATAACGTACAAAGTTATATACTATTACTATATAACGTATAACGTTATATACTATTACTATATAACGTATAACGTTGTATAGTATTACCATATAAAGTATAACGTTATATACTATTACGTACTAACGTATAACGTTAAATACTATAACTATATAACGTATATCGCTATATACTATTACTATATAAGGTATAACGATATATACTATTACGTATTAACGTATAACGTTATATACTATTACGTAATAGCGTATAACGTTATATAGTATTACCATATCACGTATAACGTCATATACTATTACGTACTATCGTATAACGTTATATACTATTACTATATAACGCATAACGTTATATAATATTACTATATAACGTATAACGTTATATACTATTACTATATAACGTATAACGTTATATACTTATACTATATAACGTATAACGTTATATACTATTACTATATAACGTATAACGTTATATACTATTACTATATAACGTATAACGATATATACTATTCCGTATTAACGTATAACGTTATATACTATTACGTAATAGCGTATAACGTTATATACTATTACTATATAACGTATAACGTTATATACTATTACTATATAACGTATAACGTTATATACTATTACTATATAACGTATAACGATATATACTATGACGTATTAACGTATAACGTTATATAGTATTACCATTTCACGTATAACGTTATATACTATTACTATATAACGTATATCGCTATATACTATTACTATATAAGGTATAACGATATATATTATTACGTATTAACGTATAACGTTATATACTATTACGTGATAGCGTATAACGTTATATAGTATTACCATATCACGTATAACGTCATATACTATTACGTACTATCGTATAACGTTATATACTATTACTATATAACGCATAACGTTATATAATATTACTATATAACGTATAACGTTATATACTTATGCTATATAACGTATAACGTTATATACTATTACTATATAACGTATAACGTTATATACTGTTACTATATAACGTATAACGATATATACTATTACGTATTAACGTATAACGTTATATACTATTACGTACTAACGTATAACGTTATATACTATTACTATATAACGTATATCGCTATATACTATTACTATATAACGTATAACGATATATACTATTACGTATTAACGTATAACGTTATATACTATTACGTAATAGCGTATAACGTTATATAGTATTACCATATCACGTATAACGTCATATACTATTACGTACTATCGTACAACGTTATATACTATTACTATATAACGTAAAACGTTATATATTATTACTATATAACGTATAACGTTATATACTATTACTATATAAAGTATAAGGTTATATACTATTACTATATAACGTATAACGATATATACTATTACGTATTAACGTATAACGTTATATACTATTACGTAATAGCGTATAACGTTATATAGTATTACCATATCACGTATAACGTTATATACTATTACGTACTATCGTATAACGTTATATACTATTACTATATAACGCATAACGTTATATAATATTACTATATACCGCATAACGTTATATAATATTACTATATAACGTATAACGTTATATACTATTACTATATAACGTATAACGTTATATACTATTACTATATAACGTATAACGATATATACTATTCCGTATTAACGTATAACGTTATATACTATTATGTAATAGCGTATAACGTTATATAGTATTACCATATCAAGTATAACGTTGTATATTATTACGTACTAACGTATAACGTTATATACTATTACTATATAACGTATAACGATATATACTATTACGTACTATCGTATAACGTTATATACTATTACTATATAACGTATAACGATATATATTATTACGTACTAACGTATAACGTTATATACCATTACTATATAACGTATAAAGTTATATACTATTACTATATAACGTATAACGTTATATACTATTACTATATAACGTATAACGTTATATACTATTACTATATAACGTATAACGATATATACTATTCCGTACTATCGTATAACGTTATATAGTATTGCCATATCACGTATAACGTTGTATATTATTACGTACTAACGTATATCGTTATATACTATTACTATATAACGTATAACGTTATATACTATTACTATATAACGTATAACGTTATATACTATTACTATATAACGTATAACGATATGTACTATTCCGTACTATCGTATAACGTTATATAGTATTGCCATATCACGTATAACGTTGTATATTATTACGTACTAACGAATAACGTTATATACTATTACTATATAACGTATAACGTTATATACTATTACTATATAACGTATAACGTTATATAGTATTACCATATCACGTATAACGTTGTATATTATTACGTACTAACGTATAACGTTATATACTATTACTATATAACGTATAACGATATATACTATTACGTACTATCGTATAACGTTATATACTATTACTATATAACGTATAACGATATATATTATTACGTACTAACGTATAACGTTATATACCATTACTATATAACGTATAAAGTTATATACTATTACTATATAACGTATAACGTTATATACTATTACTATATAACGTATAACGTTATATACTATTACTATATAACGTATAACGTTATATACTATTACTATATAACGTATAACGAATATATGTCGAATATATGTCGAATTATTATATATGGCGAATTGTCGTTTGGATTTCGAGCGCGAGACGATTCTTCGTTAGCATTTGCCATCATGATGTTCAATAAAGGTTGTATTTACATAAAATTATATTTCTTTACAAAGTTTGATAAATAATTAGTTTATCGGTTAACTAAGATAACAAACAATAAGTAAACAAATGCTTTAAATAATATTCTTGGGTTCTGTAACGAATCCACGGTCAACGGGAAACTTTCTGTACGTTTTAATATATTTTTGATAGCACACTGACACGTTCACTCTGGCACAGGGTTTCTCTAAGACTGACTCCAAGACGATGACAGTAAACTCTCCAAGGAGATTGCAAAATAGAAGACAGATACAGTTACATATATCAAATACATATCGATCGGGAATATCAACAAATTCCCAAGCGCCGTAACTAGGCATTTCCACATAAACCAGCATTGCTCCTGATCAAGACTTGATTGTTTATACAGCGTATCCCTTAACACTGGAACCTCCTTTGTAAAACATTTCGTTCATCCCGTGACCGTGGCTACGTTCGGCGACCAGTTATGTCACCCCGAGCCCAAGTATTGAGAAATCTTCCAAAAGAAAGGCTCGATGTCTCTGCATCTCCGACATACTATTACTATATAACGCATAACGTTATATACTATTACTATATAACGTATAACGTTATATACTATTACTATATAACGCATAACGTTATATAATATTACTATACAACGTATAACGTTATATACTATTACTATATAACGTATAACGTTATATACTATTACTATATAACGTATAACGTTGTATAGTATTACCATATAACGTATAACGTTATATACTATTAGGTACTAACGTATAACGTTATATACTCTAACTATATAACGTATATCGCTATATACTATTACTATATAACGTATAACGATATATACTATTACGTATTAACGTATAACGTTATATACTATTACGTAATAGCGTATAACGTTATATAGTATTACCATATCACGTATAACGTTGTATATTATTACGTACTAACGTATAACGTTATATACTATTACTATATAACGTATAACGATATATACTATTACGTACTATCGTATAACGTTATATACTATTACTATATAACGTATAACGATATATATTATTACGTACTAACGTATAACGTTATATACTATTACTATATAACGTATAACGTTATATAGTATTGCCATATCACGTATAACGTTGTATATTATTACGTACTAACGTATAACGTTATATACTATTACTATATAACGTATAACGTTATATACTATTACTATATAACGTATAACGTTCTATACTATTACTATATAACGCATAACGTTATATAATATTACTATATAACGTATAACGTTATATACTATTACTATATAACGTATAACGTTATATACTATTACTATATAACGTATAACGTTATATACTATTACTATATAACGCATAACGTTATATAATATTACTATATAACGTATAACGTTATATACTTATACTATATAACGTATAACGTTATATACTATTACTATATAACGTATAACGTTATATACTGTTACTATATAACGTATAACGATATATACTATTACGTATTAACGTATAACGATATATACTATTACGTATTAACGTATAACGTTATATAGTTTTACCATATCACGTATAACGTTGTATACTATTACGTAATAACGTATAACGTTATATACTATTACGTAATAACGTATAACGTTATATAGTATTGCCATATCACGTATAACGTTGTATATTATTACGTACTAACGTATAACGTTATATACTATTACTATATAACGTATAACGTTATATACTATTACTATATAACGTATAACGTTCTATACTATTACTATATAACGCATAACGTTATATAATATTACTATATAACGTATAACGTTATATACTATTACTATATAACGTATAACGTTATATACTATTACTATATAACGTATAACGTTATATACTATTACTATATAACGCATAACGTTATATAATATTACTATATAACGTATAACGTTATATACTTATACTATATAACGTATAACGTTATATACTATTACTATATAACGTATAACGTTATATACTGTTACTATATAAGGTATAACGATATATACTATTACGTATTAACGTATAACGTTATATACTATTACGTACTAACGTATAACGTTATATACTATTACTATATAACGTATATCGCTATATACTATTACTATATAACGTATAACGATATATACTATTACGTATTAACGTATAACGTTATATCCTATTACTATATAACGTATAACGTTGTATAGTATTACCATATAACGTATAACGTTATATACTATTACGTACTAACGTATAACGTTATATACTATTACTATATAACGTATAACGTTATATACTATTACTATATAACGTATAACGTTATATACTATTACTATATAACACATAACGTTATATAGTATTACTATATAACGTATAACGTTATATACTTATACTATATAACGTATAACGTTATATACTATTACTATATAACGTATAACGTTATATACTATTACTATATAACGCATAACGTTATATAATATTACTATATAACGTATAACGTTATATACTATTACTATATAACGTATAACGTTATATACTATTACTATATAACGTATAACGTTATATACTATTACTATATAACGCATAACGTTATATACTATTACTATATAACGTATAACGTTATATACTATTACTATATAACGTATAACGTTATATACTATTACTATATACCGCATAACGTTATATAATATTACTATATAACGTATAACGTTATATACTATTACTATATACCGTATATCGCTATATACTATTACTATATAACGTATAACGATATATACTATTACGTATTAACGTATAACGTTATATACTATTACGTAATAGCGTATAACGTTATATAGTATTCCCATATCACGTATAACGTCATATACTATTACGTACTATCGTATAACGTTATATACTATTACTATATAACGTATAACGTTATATACTATTACTATATAACGTATAACGTTATATACTATTACTATATACCGCATAACGTTATATAATATTACTATATAACGTATAACGTTATATACTATTACTATATAACGTATAACGTTATATACTATTACTATATAACGTATAACCTTATATACTTATACTCTATAACGTATAACGTTATATACTATTACTATATAACGTATAACGTTATATACTTTTACTATATAACGTATAACGATATATACTATTCCGTATTAACGTATAACGTTATATACTATTACGTAATAGCGTATAAGGTTATATAGTATTACCATATCACGTATAACGTTGTATATTATTACGTACTAACGTATAACGTTATATACTATTACTATATAACGTATAACGATATATACTATTACGTACTATCGTATAACGTTATATACTATTACTATATAACGTATAACGATATATATTATTACGTACTAACGTATAACGTTATATACTATTACCATATAACGTACAAAGTTATATACTATTACTATATAACGTATAACGTTATATACTATTACTATATAACGTATAACGTTGTATAGTATTACCATATAAAGTATAACGTTATATACTATTACGTACTAACGTATAACGTTAAATACTATAACTATATAACGTATATCGCTATATACTATTACTATATAAGGTATAACGATATATACTATTACGTATTAACGTATAACGTTATATACTATTACGTAATAGCGTATAACGTTATATAGTATTACCATATCACGTATAACGTCATATACTATTACGTACTATCGTATAACGTTATATACTATTACTATATAACGCATAACGTTATATAATATTACTATATAACGTATAACGTTATATACTATTACTATATAACGTATAACGTTATATACTTATACTATATAACGTATAACGTTATATACTATTACTATATAACGTATAACGTTATATACTATTACTATATAACGTATAACGATATATACTATTCCGTATTAACGTATAACGTTATATACTATTACGTAATAGCGTATAACGTTATATACTATTACTATATAACGTATAACGTTATATACTATTACTATATAACGTATAACGTTATATACTATTACTATATAACGTATAACGATATATACTATGACGTATTAACGTATAACGTTATATAGTATTACCATTTCACGTATAACGTTATATACTATTACTATATAACGTATATCGCTATATACTATTACTATATAAGGTATAACGATATATATTATTACGTATTAACGTATAACGTTATATACTATTACGTGATAGCGTATAACGTTATATAGTATTACCATATCACGTATAACGTCATATACTATTACGTACTATCGTATAACGTTATATACTATTACTATATAACGCATAACGTTATATAATATTACTATATAACGTATAACGTTATATACTTATGCTATATAACGTATAACGTTATATACTATTACTATATAACGTATAACGTTATATACTGTTACTATATAACGTATAACGATATATACTATTACGTATTAACGTATAACGTTATATACTATTACGTACTAACGTATAACGTTATATACTATTACTATATAACGTATATCGCTATATACTATTACTATATAACGTATAACGATATATACTATTACGTATTAACGTATAACGTTATATACTATTACGTAATAGCGTATAACGTTATATAGTATTACCATATCACGTATAACGTCATATACTATTACGTACTATCGTACAACGTTATATACTATTACTATATAACGTAAAACGTTATATATTATTACTATATAACGTATAACGTTATATACTATTACTATATAAAGTATAAGGTTATATACTATTACTATATAACGTATAACGATATATACTATTACGTATTAACGTATAACGTTATATACTATTACGTAATAGCGTATAACGTTATATAGTATTACCATATCACGTATAACGTTATATACTATTACGTACTATCGTATAACGTTATATACTATTACTATATAACGCATAACGTTATATAATATTACTATATACCGCATAACGTTATATAATATTACTATATAACGTATAACGTTATATACTATTACTATATAACGTATAACGTTATATACTATTACTATATAACGTATAACGATATATACTATTCCGTATTAACGTATAACGTTATATACTATTATGTAATAGCGTATAACGTTATATAGTATTACCATATCAAGTATAACGTTGTATATTATTACGTACTAACGTATAACGTTATATACTATTACTATATAACGTATAACGATATATACTATTACGTACTATCGTATAACGTTATATACTATTACTATATAACGTATAACGATATATATTATTACGTACTAACGTATAACGTTATATACCATTACTATATAACGTATAAAGTTATATACTATTACTATATAACGTATAACGTTATATACTATTACTATATAACGTATAACGTTATATACTATTACTATATAACGTATAACGATATATACTATTCCGTACTATCGTATAACGTTATATAGTATTGCCATATCACGTATAACGTTGTATATTATTACGTACTAACGTATATCGTTATATACTATTACTATATAACGTATAACGTTATATACTATTACTATATAACGTATAACGTTATATACTATTACTATATAACGTATAACGATATGTACTATTCCGTACTATCGTATAACGTTATATAGTATTGCCATATCACGTATAACGTTGTATATTATTACGTACTAACGAATAACGTTATATACTATTACTATATAACGTATAACGTTATATACTATTACTATATAACGTATAACGTTATATAGTATTACCATATCACGTATAACGTTGTATATTATTACGTACTAACGTATAACGTTATATACTATTACTATATAACGTATAACGATATATACTATTACGTACTATCGTATAACGTTATATACTATTACTATATAACGTATAACGATATATATTATTACGTACTAACGTATAACGTTATATACCATTACTATATAACGTATAAAGTTATATACTATTACTATATAACGTATAACGTTATATACTATTACTATATAACGTATAACGTTATATACTATTACTATATAACGTATAACGTTATATACTATTACTATATAACGTATAACGAATATATGTCGAATATATGTCGAATTATTATATATGGCGAATTGTCGTTTGGATTTCGAGCGCGAGACGATTCTTCGTTAGCATTTGCCATCATGATGTTCAATAAAGGTTGTATTTACATAAAATTATATTTCTTTACAAAGTTTGATAAATAATTAGTTTATCGGTTAACTAAGATAACAAACAATAAGTAAACAAATGCTTTAAATAATATTCTTGGGTTCTGTAACGAATCCACGGTCAACGGGAAACTTTCTGTACGTTTTAATATATTTTTGATAGCACACTGACACGTTCACTCTGGCACAGGGTTTCTCTAAGACTGACTCCAAGACGATGACAGTAAACTCTCCAAGGAGATTGCAAAATAGAAGACAGATACAGTTACATATATCAAATACATATCGATCGGGAATATCAACAAATTCCCAAGCGCCGTAACTAGGCATTTCCACATAAACCAGCATTGCTCCTGATCAAGACTTGATTGTTTATACAGCGTATCCCTTAACACTGGAACCTCCTTTGTAAAACATTTCGTTCATCCCGTGACCGTGGCTACGTTCGGCGACCAGTTATGTCACCCCGAGCCCAAGTATTGAGAAATCTTCCAAAAGAAAGGCTCGATGTCTCTGCATCTCCGACATACTATTACTATATAACGCATAACGTTATATACTATTACTATATAACGTATAACGTTATATACTATTACTATATAACGCATAACGTTATATAATATTACTATACAACGTATAACGTTATATACTATTACTATATAACGTATAACGTTATATACTATTACTATATAACGTATAACGTTGTATAGTATTACCATATAACGTATAACGTTATATACTATTACGTACTAACGTATAACGTTATATACTATTACGTACTAACGTATAACGTTATATACTATTACGTACTAACGTATAACGTTATATACTATTACTATATAACGCATAACGTTATATAATATTACGTACTAACGTATAACGTTATATACTATTACTAAATAACGTATAACGTTACATACTATTACTATATAACGTATAACGTTATATACTATTACTATATAACGTATAACGCTATATACTATTACTATATAACGTATAACGTTATATACTATTACTATATAACGTATAACGTTATATACTATTACTATATAACGTATAACGTTATATACTTTTACTATATAACGTATAACGATATATACTATTCCGTACTATCGTATAACGTTATATACTATTACTGTATAACGCATAACGTTATATACTATTACAATATAACGTATAACGTTATATACTATTACTATATAACGCATAACGTTATATAATATTACTATATAACGTATAACGTTATATACTATTACTATATAACGTATAACGTTATATACTATTACTATATAACGTATAACGTTATATACTATTACGTAATAACGTATAACGCTATATAGTATTGCCATATCTCGTACAACGTTGTATATTATTACGTACTAACGTATAACGTTATATACTATTACTATATAACGTATAACGTTATATAGTAATAGTATATAACGTTATACGTTATATACTATTACTATATAACGTATAACGATATATACTATTACGTATTAACGTATAACGTTATATAGTATTACCATATCACGTATAACGTTGTATATTATTACGCACTAACGTATAACCTTATATGCTATTACTATATAACGTATAACGTTATATACTATTACTATATAACATGTAACGTTATATACTATTACTATATAACGTATAACGTTATATACTATTACTATATAACGTATAACGTTATATACTATTACTATATAACGTATAACGTTATATAGTATTACTATATAACGCATAACGTTATATAATATTACTATATAACGTATAACGTTATATACTATTACTATATAACGTATAACGTTATATACTTTTACTATATAACGTATAACGATATATACTATTCCGTACTATCGTATAACGTTATATACTATTACTGTATAACGCATAACGTTATATACTATTACTATATAACGTATAACGTTATATACTATTACTATATAACGCATAACGTTATATAATATTACTATATAACGTATAACGTTATATACTATTACTATATAACGTATAACGTTATATACTATTACTATATAACGTATAACGTTATATACTATTACTATATAACGCATAACGTTATATAATATTACTATATAACGTATAACGTTATATACTATTACTATATAACGTATAACGTTATATGCTATTACTGTATAACGTATAACGTTATATACTATTACAATATAACGTATAACGTTATATACTATTACTATATAACGTATAACGATATATACTATTACGTAATAACGTATAACGATATATACTATTACGTAATAGCGTATAACGTTATATAGTATTACCATATCACGTATAACGTTATATACTATTACTATATAACGTATAACGTTATATACTATTACTATATAACGTATAACGATATATACTATTACGTATTAACGTATAACGTTATATACTATTACTATATAACGCATAACGTTATATAATATTACTATATAACGTATAACGTTATATACTATTACTATATGATGTATAACGTTATATACTTATACTATATAACGTATAACGTTATATACTATTACTATATAACGTATAACGTTAAATACTATTACTATATAACGTATAACGTTATATACTATTACGTATTAACGTATAACGTTATATAGTATTACTATATAACGTATAACGTTATATACTATTACTATATAACGTATAACGTTATATACTTTTACTATATAACGTATAACGATATATACTATTCCGTACTATCGTATAACGTTATATACTATTACTGTATAACGCATAACGTTATATACTATTACTATATAACGTATAACGTTATATACTATTACTATATAACGTATAACGTTATATACTATTACTATATAACGTATAACGTTATATAATATTACTATATAACGTATAACGTTATATACTATTACGTAATAACGTATAACGCTATATAGTATTGCCATATCACGTATAACGTTGTATATTATTACGTACTAACGTATAACGTTATATACTATTACGTAATAGCGTATAACGTTATATAGTATTACCATATCACGTATAACGTTATATACTATTACTATATAACGTATAACGTTATATACTATTACGTAATAACGTATAACGCTATATACTATTACTATATAACGTATAACGTTATATACTATTACGTAATAACGTATAACGCTATATAGTATTGCCATATCACGTATAACGTTGTATATTATTACGTACTAACGTATAACATTATATACTATTACTATATAACGTATAACGTTATATACTATTACTATATAACGTATAACGTTATATACTATTACTATATAACGTATAACGTTATATACTATTACTACATAACGTGTAATGATATATACTATTACGTATTAACGTATAACGTTATATAGTATTACCATGTCACGTATAACGTTGTATATTATTACGTACTAACGTATAACGTTATATCCTATTACTATATAACGTATAACGTTATATACTATTACTATATAACGTATAACGTTATATACTATTACTATATAACATGTAACGTTATATACTATTACTATATAACGTATAACGTTATATACTATTACTATATAACGTATAACGTTATATACTATTACGTAATAACGTATAACGCTATATAGTATTGCCATATCTCGTACAACGTTGTATATTATTACGTACTAACGTATAACGTTATATACTATTACTATATAACGTATAACGTTATATACTATTACTATATAACGTATAACGTTATATACTATTACTATATAACGTATAACGATATATACTATTACGTATTAACGTATAACGTTATATGGTATTACCATATCACGTATAACATTGTATATTATTACGTACTAACGTATAACCTTATATGCTATTACTATATAACGTATAACGTTATATACTATTACTATATAACGTATAACGTTATATACTATTACTATATAACGTATAACGTTATATACTATTACGTATTAACGTATAACGTTATATAGTATTACCATATCACGTATAACGTTGTATATTATTACGCACTAACGTATAACCTTATATGCTATTACTATATAACGTATAACGTTATATACTATTACTATATAACATGTAACGTTATATACTATTACTATATAACGTATAACGTTATATACTATTACTATATAACGTATAACGTTATATACTATTACTATATAACGTATAACGTTATATACTATTACGTATTAACGTATAACGTTATATAGTATTACTATATAACGCATAACGTTATATAATATTACTATATAACGTATAACGTTATATACTATTACTATATAACGTATAACCTTATATACTATTACTATATAACGTATAACGTTATATACTATTACGTACTAACGTATAACGTTATATACTATTACGTACTAACGTATAACGTTATATACTATTACTAAATAACGTATAACGTTACATACTATTACTATATAACGTATAACGTTATATACTATTACTATATAACGTATAACGCTATATACTATTACTATATAACGTATAACGTTATATACTATTACTATATAACGTATAACGTTGTATAGTATTACCATATAACGTATAACGTTATATACTATTACGTACTAACGTATAACGTTATATACTATTACGTACTAACGTATAACGTTATATACTATTACTATATAACGCATAACGTTATATAATATTACGTACTAACGTATAACGTTATATACTATTACTAAATAACGTATAACGTTACATACTATTACTATATAACGTATAACGTTATATACTATTACTATATAACGTATAACGCTATATACTATTACTATATAACGTATAACGTTATATACTATTACTATATAACGTATAACGTTATATACTATTACTATATAACGTATAACGTTATATACTTTTACTATATAACGTATAACGATATATACTATTCCGTACTATCGTATAACGTTATATACTATTACTGTATAACGCATAACGTTATATACTATTACAATATAACGTATAACGTTATATACTATTACTATATAACGCATAACGTTATATAATATTACTATATAACGTATAACGTTATATACTATTACTATATAACGTATAACGTTATATACTATTACTATATAACGTATAACGTTATATACTATTACGTAATAACGTATAACGCTATATAGTATTGCCATATCTCGTACAACGTTGTATATTATTACGTACTAACGTATAACGTTATATACTATTACTATATAACGTATAACGTTATATACTATTACTATATAACGTTATACGTTATATACTATTACTATATAACGTATAACGATATATACTATTACGTATTAACGTATAACGTTATATAGTATTACCATATCACGTATAACGTTGTATATTATTACGCACTAACGTATAACCTTATATGCTATTACTATATAACGTATAACGTTATATACTATTACTATATAACATGTAACGTTATATACTATTACTATATAACGTATAACGTTATATACTATTACTATATAACGTATAACGTTATATACTATTACTATATAACGTATAACGTTATATAGTATTACTATATAACGCATAACGTTATATAATATTACTATATAACGTATAACGTTATATACTATTACTATATAACGTATAACGTTATATACTTTTACTATATAACGTATAACGATATATACTATTCCGTTCTATCGTATAACGTTATATACTATTACTATATAACGTATAACGTTATATACTATTACGTAATAACGTATAACGCTATATAGTATTGCCATATCTCGTACAACGTTGTATATTATTACGTACTAACGTATAACGTTATATACTATTACTATATAACGTATAACGTTATATACTATTACTATATAACGTATAACGCTATATACTATTACTATATAACGTATAACGTTATATACTATTACTATATAACGTATAACGTTGTATAGTATTACCATATCACGTATAACGTTGTATATTATTACGTACTAACGTATAACGTTATATACTATTACTAAATAACGTATAACGTTACATACTATTACTATATAACGTATAACGTTATATACTATTACTATATAACGTATAACGCTATATACTATTACTATATAACGTATAACGTTATATACTATTACGATATAACGTATAACGTTGTATAGTATTACCATATAACGTATAACGTTATATACTATTACGTAATAACGTATAACGTTATATACTATTACTATATAACGTATAACGCTATATACTATTACTATATAACGTATAACGTTATATACTATTACTATATAACGTATAACGTTATATACTTATACTATATAACGTATAACGTTATATACTATTACTATATAACGTATAACGATATATACTATTACGTATTAACGTATAACGTTATATACTATTACTATATAACGTATAACGTTATATACTATTACTATATAACGTATAACGATATATACTATTACGTATTAACGTATAACGTTATATACTATTACTATATAACGTATAACGTTATATACTTATACTATATAACGTATAACGTTATATACTATTACTATATAACGTATAACGATATATACCATTACGTATTAACGTATAACGTTATATACTATTACTATATAACGTATAACGTTATATACTATTACTATATAACGTATAACGTTATATACTATTACGTAATAACGTATAACGCTATGTAGTATTGCCATATCACGTATAACGTTGTATATTATTACGTACTAACGTATAACGTTATATGCTATTACTATATAACGTATAACGTTATATACTAATACTATATAACGTAAAACGTTATATACTATTACTATATAACGTATAACGTTATATACTATTACTATATAACGTATAACGTTATAGACTATTACGTATTATCGTATAACGTTATATAGTATTACTATATAACGTATAACGTTATATACTATTACTATATAACGTATAACGTTATATACTTTTACTATATAACGTATAACGATATATACTATTCCGTTCTATCGTATAACGTTATATACTATTACTGTATAACGCATAACGTTATATACTATTACTATATAACGTATAACGTTATATACTATTACTATATAACGCATAACGTTATATAATATTACTATATAACGTATAACGTTATATACTAATACTATATAATGTATAACGTTATATACTATTACTAAATAACGTAAAACGTTACATACTATTACTATATAACGTATAACGTTATATACTATTACTATATAACGTATAACGCTATATACTATTACTATATAACGTATAACGTTATATACTATTACGATATAACGTATAACGTTGTATAGTATTACCATATAACGTATAACGTTATATACTATTACGTACTAACGTATAACGTTATATACTATTACTATATAACGTATATCGCTATATACTATTACTATATAACGTATAACGATATATACTATTACGTATTAACGTATAACGTTATATACTATTACGTAATAGCGTATAACGTTATATACTATTACTATATAACGTATAACGATATATACTATTACGTATTAACGTATAACGTTATATACAATTACTATATAACGTATAACGTTATATACTATTACTATATAACGTATAACGATATATACTATTACGTATTAACGTATAACGTTATATAGTATTACCATATCACGTATAACGTTGTATGTTATTACGTACTAACGTATAACGTTATATACTATTACTATATAACGTATAACGTTATATACTATTACTATATAACGTATAACGATATATACTATTACGTATTAACGTATAACGTTATATACTATTACTATATAACGTATAACGTTATATACTATTACTATATAACGTATAACGATATATACTATTACGTATTAACGTATAACGTTATATACTATTACTATATAACGTATAACGTTATATACTATTACTATATAACGTATAACGATATATACTATTACGTATTAACGTATAACGTTATATAGTATTACCCTATCACGTATAACGTTGTATGTTATTACGTACTAACGTATAACGTTATATACTATTACTATATAACGTATAACGTTATATACTATTACTATATAACGTATAACGTTATATACTATTACTATATAACGTATAACGTTATATACTATTACGTATTAACGTATAACGTTATATACTATTACTATATAACGTATAACGTTATATACTTTTACTATATAACGTATAACGATATATACTATTCCGTACTATCGTATAACGTTATATACTATTACGTACTATCGTATAACGTTATATACTATTACTATATAACGCATAACGTTATATAATATTACTATATAACGTATAACGTTACATACTATTACTATATAACGTATAACGTTATATACTTATACTATATAACGTATAACGTTATATACTATTACTATCTAACGTATAACGATATATACTATTACGTATTAACGTATAACGTTATATACTATTACTATATAACGTATAACGATATATACTATTACGTATTAACGTATAACGTTATATAGTATTACTATATAACGCATAACGTTATATAATATTACTATATAACGTATAACGTTATATACTATTACTATATAACGTATAACGTTATATACTATTACTATATAACGTATAACGCTATATACTATTACTATATAACGTATAACGTTATATACTATTACTATATAACGTATAACGTTGTATAGTATTACCATATCACGTATAACGTTGTATATTATTACGTACTAACGTATAACGTTATATACTATTACTAAATAACGTATAACGTTACATACTATTACTATATAACGTATAACGATATATACTACTACGTATTAACGTATAACGTTATATAGTATTACCCTATCACGTATAACGTTGTATGTTATTACGTACTAACGTATAACGTTATATACTATTACTATATAACGTATAACGTTATATACTATTACTATATAACGTATAACGTTATATACTATTACTATATAACGCATAACGTTATATAATATTACTATATAACGTATAACGTTACATACTATTACTATATAACGTATAACGTTATATACTTATACTATATAACGTATAACGTTATATACTATTACTATCTAACGTATAACGATATATACTATTACGTATTAACGTATAACGTTATATACTATTACTATATAACGTATAACGATATATACTATTACGTATTAACGTATAACGTTATATAGTATTACTATATAACGCATAACGTTATATAATATTACTATATAACGTATAACGTTATATACTATTACTATATAACGTATAACGTTATATACTATTACTATATAACGCATAACGTTATATAATATTACTATATAACGTATAACGTTATATACTATTACTATATAACGTATAACGTTATATACTATTACTATATAACGTATAACGTTACATACTATTACTATATAACGTATAACGTTATATACTTATACTATATAACGTATAACGTTATATACTATTACTATATAACGTATAACGATATATACTATTACGTATTAACGTATAACGTTATATACTATTACTATATAACGTATAACGTTATATACTATTACTATATAACGTATAACGATATATACTATTACGTATTAACGTATAACGTTATATAGTATTACCCTATCACGTATAACGTTGTATATTATTACGTACTAACGTATAACGTTATATGCTATTACTATATAACGTATAACGTTATATACTATTACTATATAACGTATAACGTTATATACTATTACTATATAACGTATAACGCTATATACTATTACTATATAACGTATAACGTTATATACTATTACTATATAACGTATAACGTTATATACTTTTACTATATAACGTATAACGATATATACTATTCCGTACTATCGTATAACGTTATATACTATTACGTACTATCGTATAACGTTATATACTATTACTATATAACGCATAACGTTATATAATATTACTATATAACGTATAACGTTACATACTATTACTATAAAACGTATAACGTTATATACTTATACTATATAACGTATAACGTTATATACTATTACTATATAACGTATAACCTTATATACTATTACTATATAACGTATAACGTTATATACTATTACGTAATAACGTATAACGTTATATACTATTACGTAATAACGTATAACGTTATATACTATTACGTAATAACGTATAACGCTATGTAGTATTGCCATATCACGTATAACGTTGTATATTATTACGTACTAACGTATAACGTTATATGCTATTACTATATAACGTATAACGTTATATACTAATACTATATAACGTAAAACGTTATATACTATTACTATATAACGTATAACGTTATATACTATTACTATATAACGTATAACGTTATAGACTATTACGTATTATCGTATAACGTTATATAGTATTACTATATAACGTATAACGTTATATACTATTACTATATAACGTATAACGTTATATACTATTACTATATAACGTATAACCTTATATACTATTACTATATAACGTATAACGTTATATACTATTACGTATTAACGTATAACGTTATATACTATTACGTAAAAGCGTATAACGTTATATAGTATTACCATATCACGTATAACGTTATATACTATTACGTACTATCGTATAACGTTATATACTATTACTATATAACGCATAACGTTATATAATATTACTATATAACGTATAACGTTACATACTATTACTATATAACGTATAACGTTATATACTTATACTATATAACGTATAACGTTATATACTATTACTATATAACGTATAACGATATATACTATTACGTATTAACGTATAACGTTATATACTATTACTATATAACGTATAACGTTATATACTATTACTATATAACGTATAACGATATATACTATTACGTGTTAACGTATAACGTTATATAGTATTACCCTATCACGTATAACGTTGTATGTTATTACGTACTAACGTATAACGTTATATACTATTACTATATAACGTATAACGTTATATACTATTACTATATAACGTATAACGTTATATACTATTACTATATAACGTATAACGTTATATACTATTACGTATTAACGTATAACGTTATATACTATTACGTATTAACGTATAACGTTATATACTATTACTATATAACGTATAACGTTATATACTTTTACTATATAACGTATAACGATATATACTATTCCGTACTATCGTATAACGTTATATACTATTACGTACTATCGTATAACGTTATATACTATTACTATATAACGCATAACGTTATATAATATTACTATATAACGTATAACGTTACATACTATTACTATATAACGTATAACGTTATATACTTATACTATATAACGTATAACGTTATATACTATTACTATCTAATGTATAACGATATATACTATTACGTATTAACGTATAACGTTATATACTATTGCTATATAACGTATAACGATACATACTATTACGTATTAACGTATAACGTTATATAGTATTACTATATAACGCATAACGTTATATAATATTACTATATAACGTATAACGTTATATACTATTACTATATAACGTATAACGTTATATACTATTACTATATAACGTATAACGCTATATACTATTACTATATAACGTATAACGTTATATACTATTACTATATAACGCATAACGTTGTACAGTATTACCATATAACGTATAACGTTATATACTATTACGTACTAACGTATAACGTTATATACTATTACTATATAACGCATAACGTTATATAATATTACTATATAACGTATAACGTTATATACTATTTCTATATAACGTATAACGTTATATGCTTCTACTATATAACGTATAACGTTATATACTATTACTATACAACGCATAACGTTATTTACTATTACTATATAACGTATAACGATATATACTATTCCGTACTATCGTATAACGTTATATACTATTACTGTATAACGCATAACGTTATATACTATTACTATATAACGTATAACGTTATATACTATTACTATATAACGCATAACGTTATATAATATTACTATATAACGTATAACGTTATATACTATTACTATATAACGTATAACGTTATATACTATTACTATATAACGTATAACGTTATATACTATTACGTAATAACGTATGACGCTATATAGTATTGCCATATCTCGTATAACGTTGTATATTATTACGTACTAACGTATAACGTTATATACTATTACTATATAACGTATAACGTTATATACTATAACTATATAACGTATAACGTTATATACTATTACTATATAACGTATAAGGTTATATACTATTACTATATAACGTATAACGATATATACTATTACGTATTAACGTATAACGTTATATGGTATTACCATATCACGTATAACGTTGTATATTATTACGTACTAACGTATAACCTTATATGCTATTACTATATAACGTATAACGTTATATACTATTACTATATAACGTATAACGTTATATACTATTACTATATAACGTATAACGTTATATACTATTACTATATAACGTATAACGTTATATACTATTACTATATAACGTATAACGTTATATACTATTAGGTATTAACGTATAACGTTATATAGTATTACCATATCACGTATAACGTTGTATATTATTACGCACTAACGTATAACCTTATATGCTATTACTATATAACGTATAACGTTATATACTATTACTACATAACATGTAACGTTATATACTATTACTATATAACGTATAACGTTATATACTATTACTATATAACGTATAACGTTATATACTATTACGTATTAACGTATAACGTTATATAGTATTACTATATAACGCATAACGTTATATAATATTACTATATAACGTATAACGTTATATACTATTACTATATAACGTATAACCTTATATACTATTACTATATAACGTATAACGTTATATACTACTACGTAATAACGTATAACGTTATATACTATTACGTAATAACGTATAACGTTATATACTATTACGTAATAACGTATAACGCTATGTAGTATTGCCATATCACGTATAACGTTGTATATTATTACGTACTAACGTATAACGTTATATGCTATTACTATATAACGTATAACGTTATATAGTAATACTATATAACGTAAAACGTTATATACTATTACTATATAACGTATAACGTTATATACTATTACTATATAACGTATAACGTTATATACTATTACTATATAACGTATAACGTTATATACTATTACTATATAACGTATAACGTTATATACTATTACTATATAACGTATAACGTTGTATAGTATTACCATATCACGTATAACGTTGTATATTATTACGTACTAACGTATAACGTTATATACTATTACTAAATAACGTATAACGTTACATGCTATTACTATATAACGTATAACGTTATATACTATTACTATATAACGTATAACGCTATATACTATTACTATATAACGTATAACGTTATATACTATTACTATATAACGTATAACGTTGTATAGTATTACCATATAACGTATAACGTTATATACTATTACGTACTAACGTATAACGTTATATACTATTACGTACTAACGTATAACGCTTTATACTATTACTATATAACGCATAACGTTATATAATATTACGTACTAACGTATAGCGTTATATACTATTACTAAATAACGTATAACGTTACATACTATTACTATATAACGTATAACGTTATATACTATTACTATATAACGTATAACGCTATATACTATTACTATATAACGTATAACGTTATATACTATTACTATATAACGTATAACGTTGTATAGTATTACCATATAACGTATAACGTTATATACTATTACGTACTAACGTATAACGTTATATACTATTACGTACTAACGTATAACGTTATATACTATTACTATATAACGCATAACGTTATATAATATTACGTACTAACGTATAACGTTATATACTATTACTAAATAACGTATAACGTTACATACTATTACTATATAACGTATAACGTTATATACTATTACTATATAACGTATAACGTTATATACTTTTACTATATAACGTATAACGATATATACTATTCCGTACTAACGTATAACGTTATATACTATTACGTACTAACGTATAACGTTATATACTATTACTAAATAACGTATAACGTTACATACTATTACTATATAACGTATAACGTTATATACTATTACTATATAACGTATAACGCTATATACTATTACTATATAACGTATAACGTTATATACTATTACTAAATAACGTATAACGTTACATACTATTACTATATAACGTATAACGTTATATACTATTACTATATAACGTATAACGCTATATACTATTACTATATAACGTATAACGTTATATACTATTACTATATAACGTATAACGTTATATACTATTACTATATAACGTATAACGTTATATACTTTTACTATATAACGTATAACGATATATACTATTCCGTACTATCGTATAACGTTATATACTATTACTGTATAACGCATAACGTTATATACTATTACTATATAACGTATAACGTTATATACTATTACTATATAACGCATAACGTTATATAATATTACTATATAACGTATAACGTTATATACTATTACTATATAACGTATAACGTTATATACTATTACTATATAACGTATAACGTTATATACTATTACGTAATAACGTATAACGCTATATAGTATTGCCATATCTCGTACAACGTTGTATATTATTACGTACTAACGTATAACGTTATATACTATTACTATATAACGTATAACGTTATATACTATTACTATATAACGTATAACGTTATATACTTTTACTATATAACGTATAACGATATATACTATTCCGTACTAACGTATAACGTTATATACTATTACGTACTAACGTATAACGTTATATACTATTACTAAATAACGTATAACGTTACATAATATTACTATATAACGTATAACGTTATATACTATTACTATATAACGTATAACGCTATATACTATTTCTATATAACGTATAACGTTATATACTATTACTATATAACGTATAACGTTGTATAGTATTACCATATAACGTATAACGTTATATACTATTACGTACTAACGTATAACGTTATGTACTATTACGTACTAACGTATAACGTTATGTACTATTACGTACTAACGTATAACGTTATATACTATTACTATATAACGCATAACGTTATATAATATTACGTACTAACGTATAACGTTATATACTATTACTAAATAACGTATAACGTTACATACTATTACTATATAACATATAACGTTATATACTATTACTATATAACGTATAACGCTATATACTATTACTATATAACGTATAACGTTATATACTATTACTATATAACGCATAACGTTATATACTATTACTATATAACGTATAACGTTATATACTATTACGTAATAACGTATGACGCTATATAGTATTGCCATATCTCGTATAACGTTGTATATTATTACGTACTAACGTATAACGTTATATACTATTACTATATAACGTATAACGTTATATACTATAACTATATAACGTATAACGTTATATACTATTACTATATAACGTATAAGGTTATATACTATTACTATATAACGTATAACGATATATACTATTACGTATTAACGTATAACGTTATATGGTATTACCATATCACGTATAACGTTGTATATTATTACGTACTAACGTATAACCTTATATGCTATTACTATATAACGTATAACGTTATATACTATTACTATATAACGTATAACGTTATATACTATTACTATATAACGTATAACGTTATATACTATTACTATATAACGTATAACGTTATATACTATTACTATATAACGTATAACGTTATATACTATTAGGTATTAACGTATAACGTTATATAGTATTACCATATCACGTATAACGTTGTATATTATTACGCACTAACGTATAACCTTATATGCTATTACTATATAACGTATAACGTTATATACTATTACTACATAACATGTAACGTTATATACTATTACTATATAACGTATAACGTTATATACTATTACTATATAACGTATAACGTTATATACTATTACGTATTAACGTATAACGTTATATAGTATTACTATATAACGCATAACGTTATATAATATTACTATATAACGTATAACGTTATATACTATTACTATATAACGTATAACCTTATATACTATTACTATATAACGTATAACGTTATATACTACTACGTAATAACGTATAACGTTATATACTATTACGTAATAACGTATAACGTTATATACTATTACGTAATAACGTATAACGCTATGTAGTATTGCCATATCACGTATAACGTTGTATATTATTACGTACTAACGTATAACGTTATATGCTATTACTATATAACGTATAACGTTATATAGTAATAGTATATAACGTAAAACGTTATATACTATTACTATATAACGTATAACGTTATATACTATTACTATATAACGTATAACGTTATATACTATTACTATATAACGTATAACGTTATATACTATTACTATATAACGTATAACGTTATATACTATTACTATATAACGTATAACGTTGTATAGTATTACCATATCACGTATAACGTTGTATATTATTACGTACTAACGTATAACGTTATATACTATTACTAAATAACGTATAACGTTACATGCTATTACTATATAACGTATAACGTTATATACTATTACTATATAACGTATAACGCTATATACTATTACTATATAACGTATAACGTTATATACTATTACTATATAACGTATAACGTTGTATAGTATTACCATATAACGTATAACGTTATATACTATTACGTACTAACGTATAACGTTATATACTATTACGTACTAACGTATAACGCTTTATACTATTACTATATAACGCATAACGTTATATAATATTACGTACTAACGTATAACGTTATATACTATTACTAAATAACGTATAACGTTACATACTATTACTATATAACGTATAACGTTATATACTATTACTATATAACGTATAACGCTATATACTATTACTATATAACGTATAACGTTATATACTATTACTATATAACGTATAACGTTGTATAGTATTACCATATAACGTATAACGTTATATACTATTACGTACTAACGTATAACGTTATATACTATTACGTACTAACGTATAACGTTATATACTATTACTATATAACGCATAACGTTATATAATATTACGTACTAACGTATAACGTTATATACTATTACTAAATAACGTATAACGTTACATACTATTACTATATAACGTATAACGTTATATACTATTACTATATAACGTATAACGTTATATACTTTTACTATATAACGTATAACGATATATACTATTCCGTACTAACGTATAACGTTATATACTATTACGTACTAACGTATAACGTTATATACTATTACTAAATAACGTATAACGTTACATACTATTACTATATAACGTATAACGTTATATACTATTACTATATAACGTATAACGCTATATACTATTACTATATAACGTATAACGTTATATACTATTACTAAATAACGTATAACGTTACATACTATTACTATATAACGTATAACGTTATATACTATTACTATATAACGTATAACGCTATATACTATTACTATATAACGTATAACGTTATATACTATTACTATATAACGTATAACGTTATATACTATTACTATATAACGTATAACGTTATATACTTTTACTATATAACGTATAACGATATATACTATTCCGTACTATCGTATAACGTTATATACTATTACTGTATAACGCATAACGTTATATACTATTACTATATAACGTATAACGTTATATACTATTACTATATAACGCATAACGTTATATAATATTACTATATAACGTATAACGTTATATACTATTACTATATAACGTATAACGTTATATACTATTACTATATAACGTATAACGTTATATACTATTACGTAATAACGTATAACGCTATATAGTATTGCCATATCTCGTACAACGTTGTATATTATTACGTACTAACGTATAACGTTATATACTATTACTATATAACGTATAACGTTATATACTATTACTATATAACGTATAACGTTATATACTTTTACTATATAACGTATAACGATATATACTATTCCGTACTAACGTATAACGTTATATACTATTACGTACTAACGTATAACGTTATATACTATTACTAAATAACGTATAACGTTACATAATATTACTATATAACGTATAACGTTATATACTATTACTATATAACGTATAACGCTATATACTATTTCTATATAACGTATAACGTTATATACTATTACTATATAACGTATAACGTTGTATAGTATTACCATATAACGTATAACGTTATATACTATTACGTACTAACGTATAACGTTATGTACTATTACGTACTAACGTATAACGTTATGTACTATTACGTACTAACGTATAACGTTATATACTATTACTATATAACGCATAACGTTATATAATATTACGTACTAACGTATAACGTTATATACTATTACTAAATAACGTATAACGTTACATACTATTACTATATAACATATAACGTTATATACTATTACTATATAACGTATAACGCTATATACTATTACTATATAACGTATAACGTTATATACTATTACTATATAACGTATAACGTTATATACTATTACTATATAACGTATAACGTTATATACTTTTACTATATAACGTATAACGATATATACTATTCCGTACTATCGTATAACGTTATATACTATTACTGTATAACGCATAACGTTATATACTATTACTATATAACGTATAACGTTATATACTATTACTATATAACGCATAACGTTATATAATATTACTATATAACGTATAACGTTATATACTATTACTATATAACGTATAACGTTATATACTATTACGTAATAACGTATAACGCTATGTAGTATTGCCATATCACGTATAACGTTGTATATTATTACGTACTAACGTATAACGTTATATGCTATTACTATATAACGTATAACGTTATATACTAATACTATATAACGTAAAACGTTATATACTATTACTATATAACGTATAACGTTATATACTATTACTATATAACGTATAACGTTATAGACTATTACGTATTATCGTATAACGTTATATAGTATTACTATATAACGTATAACGTTATATACTATTACTATATAACGTATAACGTTATATACTTTTACTATATAACGTATAACGATATATACTATTCCGTTCTATCGTATAACGTTATATACTATTACTGTATAACGCATAACGTTATATACTATTACTATATAACGTATAACGTTATATACTATTACTATATAACGCATAACGTTATATAATATTACTATATAACGTATAACGTTATATACTAATACTATATAACGTATAACGTTATATACTATTACTATATAACGTATAACGTTATATACTATTACTATATAACGTATAACGTTGTATATTATTACGTACTAACGTATAACGTTATATACTATTACTAAATAACGTATAACGTTACATACTATTACTATATAACGTATAACGTTATATACTATTACTATATAACGTATAACGCTACATACTATTACTATATAACGTATAACGTTATATACTATTACTATATAACGTATAACGTTATATACTATTACTATATAACGTATAACGTTATATACTATTACTATATAACGTATAACGTTATATACTATTACGTATTAACGTATAACGTTATATACTATTACTATATAACGTATAACGTTATATACTTTTACTATATAACGTATAACGATATATACTATTCCGTACTATCGTATAACGTTATATACTATTACGTACTATCGTATAACGTTATATACTATTACTATATAACGCATAACGTTATATAATATTACTATATAACGTATAACGTTACATACTATTACTATATAACGTATAACGTTATATACTTATACTATATAACGTATAACGTTATATACTATTACTATCTAACGTATAACGATATATACTATTACGTATTAACGTATAACGTTATATACTATTACTATATAACGTATAACGATATATACTATTACCTATTAACGTATAACGTTATATAGTATTACTATATAACGCATAACGTTATATAATATTACTATATAACGTATAACGTTATATACTATTACTATATAACGTATAACGTTATATACTATTACTATATAACGTATAACGCTATATACTATTACTATATAACGTATAACTTTATATACTATTACTATATAACGTATAACGTTGTATAGTATTACCATATCACGTATAACGTTGTATATTATTACGTACTAACGTATAACGTTATATACTATTACTAAATAACGTATAACGTTACATACTATTACTATATAACGTATAACGATATATACTATTACGTATTAACGTATAACGTTATATAGTATTACCCTATCACGTATAACGTTGTATGTTATTACGTACTAACGTATAACGTTATATACTATTACTAAATAACGTATAACGTTACATACTATTACTATATAACGTATAACGTTATATACTATTACTATATAACGTATAACGCTACATACTATTACTATATAACGTATAACGTTATATACTATTACTATATAACGTATAACGATATATACTATTACCTATTAACGTATAACGTTATATAGTATTACTATATAACGCATAACGTTATATAATATTACTATATAACGTATAACGTTATATACTATTACTATATAACGTATAACGTTATATACTATTACTATATAACGTATAACGCTATATACTATTACTATATAACGTATAACTTTATATACTATTACTATATAACGTATAACGTTGTATAGTATTACCATATCACGTATAACGTTGTATATTATTACGTACTAACGTATAACGTTATATACTATTACTAAATAACGTATAACGTTACATACTATTACTATATAACGTATAACGATATATACTATTACGTATTAACGTATAACGTTATATAGTATTACCCTATCACGTATAACGTTGTATGTTATTACGTACTAACGTATAACGTTATATACTATTACTATATAACGTATAACGTTATATACTATTACTATATAACGTATAACGTTATATACTATTACTATATAACGTATAACGCTATATACTATTCCGTACTATCGTATAACGTTATATACTATTACGTACTATCGTATAACGTTATATACTATTACTATATAACGCATAACGTTATATAATATTACTATATAACGTATAACGTTACATACTATTACTATATAACGTATAACGTTATATACTTATACTATATAACGTATAACGTTATATACTATTACTATATAACGTATAACCTTATATACTATTACTATATAACGTATAACGTTATATACTATTACGTAATAACGTATAACGTTATATACTATTACGTAATAACGTATAACGTTATATACTATTACGTAATAACGTATAACGCTATGTAGTATTGCCATATCACGTATAACGTTGTATATTATTACGTACTAACGTATAACGTTATATGCTATTACTATATAACGTATAACGTTATATACTAATACTATATAACGTAAAACGTTATATACTATTACTATATAACGTATAACGTTATATACTATTACTATATAACGTTAACGTTATAGACTATTACGTATTATCGTATAACGTTATATAGTATTACTATATAACGTATAACGTTATATACTATTACTATATAACGTATAACGTTATATACTATTACTATATAACGTATAACCTTATATACTATTACTATATAACGTATAACGTTATATACTATTACGTATTAACGTATAACGTTATATACAATTACGTAATAGCGTATAACGTTATATAGTATTACCATATCACGTATAACGTTATATACTATTACGTACTATCGTATAACGTTATATACTATTACTATATAACGCATAACGTTATATAATATTACTATATAACGTATAACGTTACATACTATTACTATATAACGTATAACGTTATATACTTATACTATATAACGTATAACGTTATATACTATTACTATATAACGTATAACGATATATACTATTACGTATTAACGTATAACGTTATATACTATTACTATATAACGTATAACGTTATATACTATTACTATATAACGTATAACGATATATACTATTACGTATTAACGTATAACGTTATATAGTATTACCCTATCACGTATAACGTTGTATGTTATTACGTACTAACGTATAACGTTATATACTATTACTATATAACGTATAACGTTATATACTATTACTATATAACGTATAACGTTATATACTATTACTATATAACGTATAACGTTATATACTATTACGTATTAACGTATAACGTTATATACTATTACTATATAACGTATAACGTTATATACTTTTACTATATAACGTATAACGATATATACTATTCCGTACTATCGTATAACGTTATATACTATTACGTACTATCGTATAACGTTATATACTATTACTATATAACGCATAACGTTATATAATATTACTATATAACGTATAACGTTACATACTATTACTATATAACGTATAACGTTATATACTTATACTATATAACGTATAACGTTATATACTATTACTATCTAACGTATAACGATATATACTATTACGTATTAACGTATAACGTTATATACTATTGCTATATAACGTATAACGATATATACTATTACGTATTAACGTATAACGTTATATAGTATTACTATATAACGCATAACGTTATATAATATTACTATATAACGTATAACGTTATATACTATTACTATATAACGTATAACGTTATATACTATTACTATATAACGTATAACGCTATATACTATTACTATATAACGTATAACGTTATATACTATTACTATATAACGTATAACGTTGTATAGTATTACCATATCACGTATAACGTTGTATATTATTACGTACTAACGTATAACGTTATATACTATTACTAAATAACGTATAACGTTACATACTATTACTATATAACGTATAACGACATATACTATTACGTATTAACGTATAACGTTATATAGTATTACCCTATCACGTATAACGTTGTATGTTATTACGTACTAACGTATAACGTTATATACTATTACTATATAACGTATAACGTTATATACTATTACTATATAACGTATAACGTTATATACTATTACTATATAACGCATAACGTTATATAATATTACTATATAACGTATAACGTTACATACTATTACTATATAACGTATAACGTTATATACTTATACTATATAACGTATAACGTTATATACTATTACTATCTAACGTATAACGATATATACTATTACGTATTAACGTATAACGTTATATACTATTACTATATAACGTATAACGATATATACTATTACGTATTAACGTATAACGTTATATACTATTACTATATAACGTATAACGATATATACTATTACGTATTAACGTATAACGTTATATAGTATTACTATATAACGCATAACGTTATATAATATTACTATATAACGTATAACGTTATATACTATTACTATATAACGTATAACGTTATATACTATTACTATATAACGTATAACGTTACATACTATTACTATATAACGTATAACGTTATATACTTATACTATATAACGTATAACGTTATATACTATTACTATATAACGTATAACGATATATACTATTACGTATTAACGTATAACGTTATATACTATTACGTATTAACGTATAACGTTATATACTATTACGTAATAGCGTATAACGTTATATAGTATTACCATATCACGTATAACGTTATATACTATTACGTACTATCGTATAACGTTATATACTATTACTATATAACGCATAACGTTATATAATATTACTATATAACGTATAACGTTACATACTATTACTATATAACGTATAACGTTATATACTTATACTATATAACGTATAACGTTATATACTATTACTATATAACGTATAACGATATATACTATTACGTATTAACGTATAACGTTATATACTATTGCTATATAACGTATAACGATACATACTATTACGTATTAACGTATAACGTTATATAGTATTACCATATCACGTATAACGTTGTATATTATTACGTACTAACGTATAACCTTATATGCTATTACTATATAACGTATAACGTTATATAATATTACTATATAACGTATAACGTTATATACTATTTCTATATAACGTATAACGTTATATGCTTCTACTATATAACGTATAACGTTATATACTATTACTATATAACGCATAACGTTATATACTATTACTATATAACGTATAACGATATATACTATTCCGTACTATCGTATAACGTTATATACTATTACTGTATAACGCATAACGTTATATACTATTACTATATAACGTATAACGTTATATACTATTACTATATAACGCATAACGTTATATAATATTACTATATAACGTATAACGTTATATACTATTACTATATAACGTATAACGTTATATACTATTACTATATAACGTATAACGTTATATACTATTACGTAATAACGTATAACGCTATATAGTATTGCCATATCTCGTATAACGTTGTATATTATTAAGTACTAACGTATAACGTTATATACTATTACTATATAACGTATAACGTTATATACTATAACTATATAACGTATAACGTTATATACTATTACTATATAACGTATAAGGTTATATACTATTACTATATAACGTATAACGATATATACTATTACGTATTAACGTATAACGTTATATGGTATTACCATATCACGTATAACGTTGTATATTATTACGTACTAACGTATAACCTTATATGCTATTACTATATAACGTATAACGTTATATACTATTACTATATAACGTATAACGTTATATACTATTACTATATAACGTATAACGTTATATACTATTACTATATAACGTATAACGTTATATACTATTACTATATAACGTATAACGTTATATACTATTACGTATTAACGTATAACGTTATATAGTATTACCATATCACGTATAACGTTGTATATTATTACGCACTAACGTATAACCTTATATGCTATTACTATATAACGTATAACGTTATATACTATTACTACATAACATGTAACGTTATATACTATTACTATATAACGTATAACGTTATATACTATTACTATATAACGTATAACGTTATATACTATTACGTATTAACGTATAACGTTATATAGTATTACTATATAACGCATAACGTTATATAATATTACTATATAACGTATAACGTTATATACTATTACTATATAACGTATAACGTTATATACTATTACTATATAACGTATAACGTTATATACTATTACTATATAACGTATAACGTTATATACTTTTACTATATAACGTATAACGATATATACTATTCCGTACTATCGTATAACGTTATATACTATTACTGTATAACGCATAACGTTATATACTATTACTATATAACGTATAACGTTATATACTATTACTATATAACGCATAACGTTATATAATATTACTATATAACGTATAACGTTATATACTATTACTATATAACGTATAACGTTATATACTATTACTATATAACGTATAACGTTATATACTATTACGTAATAACGTATAACGCTATATAGTATTGCCATATCTCGTACAACGTTGTATATTATTACGTACTAACGTATAACGTTATATACTATTACTATATAACGTATAACGTTATATACTATTACTATATAACGTATAACGTTATATACTTTTACTATATAACGTATAACGATATATACTATTCCGTACTAACGTATAACGTTATATACTATTACGTACTAACGTATAACGTTATATACTATTACTAAATAACGTATAACGTTACATACTATTACTATATAACGTATAACGTTATATACTATTACTATATAACGTATAACGCTATATACTATTACTATATAACGTATAACGTTATATACTATTACTAAATAACGTATAACGTTACATACTATTACTATATAACGTATAACGTTATATACTATTACTATATAACGTATAACGCTATATACTATTACTATATAACGTATAACGTTATATACTATTACTATATAACGTATAACGTTATATACTATTACTATATAACGTATAACGTTATATACTTTTACTATATAACGTATAACGATATATACTATTCCGTACTATCGTATATCGTTATATACTATTACTGTATAACGCATAACGTTATATACTATTACTATATAACGTATAACGTTATATACTATTACTATATAACGCATAACGTTATATAATATTACTATATAACGTATAACGTTATATACTATTACTATATAACGTATAACGTTATATACTATTACTATATAACGTATAACGTTATATACTATTACGTAATAACGTATAACGCTATATAGTATTGCCATATCTCGTACAACGTTGTATATTATTACGTACTAACGTATAACGTTATATACTATTACTATATAACGTATAACGTTATATACTATTACTATATAACGTATAACGTTATATACTTTTACTATATAACGTATAACGATATATACTATTCCGTACTAACGTATAACGTTATATACTATTACGTACTAACGTATAACGTTATATACTATTACTAAATAACGTATAACGTTACATACTATTACTATATAACGTATAACGTTATATACTATTACTATATAACGTATAACGCTATATACTACTTCTATATAACGTATAACGTTATATACTATTACTATATAACGTATAACGTTGTATAGTATTACCATATAACGTATAACGTTATATACTATTACGTACTAACGTATAACGTTATGTACTATTACGTACTAACGTATAACGTTATATACTATTACTATATAACGCATAACGTTATATAATATTACGTACTAACGTATAACGTTATATACTATTACTAAATAACGTATAACGTTACATACTATTACTATATAACGTATAACGTTATATACTATTACTATATAACGTATAACGCTATATACTATTACTATATAACGTATAACGTTATATACTATTACTATATAACGTATAACGTTATATACTATTACTATATAACGTATAACGTTATATACTATTACTATATAACGTATAACGTTGTATAGTATTACCATATCACGTATAACGTTGTATATTATTACGTACTAACGTATAACGTTATATACTATTACTAAATAACGTATAACGTTACATGCTATTACTATATAACGTATAACGTTATATACTATTACTATATAACGTATAACGTTACATACTATTACTATATAACGTATAACGTTATATACTATTACTATATAACGTATAACGCTATATACTATTACTATATAACGTATAAAGTTATATACTATTACTATATAACGTATAACGTTGTATAGTATTACCATATAACGTATAACGTTATATACTATTACGTACTAACGTATAACGTTATATACTATTACGTACTAACGTATAACGTTATATACTATTACTATATAACGCATAACGTTATATAATATTACGTACTAACGTATAACGTTATATACTATTACGTAATAACGTATAACGTTATATACTATTACGTAATAACGTATAACGCTATGTAGTATTGCCATATCACGTATAACGTTGTATATTATTACGTACTAACGTATAACGTTATATGCTATTACTATATAACGTATAACGTTATATACTAATACTATATAACGTAAAACGTTATATACTATTACTATATAACGTATAACGTTATATACTATTACAATATAACGTATAACGTTATAGACTATTACGTATTATCGTATAACGTTATATAGTATTACTATATAACGTATAACGTTATATACTATTACTATATAACGTATAACGTTATATACTTTTACTATATAACGCATAACGATATATACTATTCCGTTCTATCGTATAACGTTATATACTATTACTGTATAACGCATAACGTTATATACTATTACTATATAACGTATAACGTTATATACTATTACTATATAACGCATAACGTTATATAATATTACTATATAACGTATAACGTTATATACTAATATTATATAACGTATAACGTTATATACTATTACTATATAACGTATAACGTTATATACTATTACTATATAACGTATAACGTTGTATATTATTACGTACTAACGTATAACGTTATATACTATTACTAAATAACGTATAACGTTACATACTATTACTATATAACGTATAACGTTATATACTATTACTATATAACGTATAACGCTACATACTATTACTATATAACGTATAACGTTATATACTATTACTATATAACGTATAACGTTGTATAGTATTACCATATAACGTATAACGTTATATACTATTACGTACTAACGTATAACGTTATATACTATTACTATATAACGTATAACGTTATATACTATTACTATATAACGTATAACGCTACATACTATTACTATATAACGTATAACGTTATATACTATTACGTAATAACGTATAACGCTATATAGTATTGCCATATCACGTATAACGTTGTATATTATTACGTACTAACGTATAACGTTATATACTATTACTATATAACGTATAACGTTATATACTATTACTATATAACGTATAACGTTATATACTATTACTATATAACGTATAATGATATATACTATTACGTATTAACGTATAACGTTATATAGTATTACCATGTCACGTATAACGTTGTATGTTATTACGTACTAACGTATAACGTTATATGCTATTACTATATAACGTATAACGTTATATACTATTACTATATTACGTATAACGTTATATACTATTACTATATAACGTATAACGATATATACTATTACGTATTAACGTATAACGATATATACTATTACGTAATAGCGTATAACGTTATATAGTATTACCATATCACGTATAACGTTACATACTATTACTATATAACGTATAACGTTATATACTATTACGTAATAACGTATAACGCTATATAGTATTGCCATATCACGTATAACGTTGTATATTATTACGTACTAACGTATAACGTTATATACTATTACTATATAACGTATAACGTTATATACTATTACTATATAACGTATAACGTTATATACTATTACTATATAACGTATAACGTTATATACTATTACTATATAACGTGTAATGATATATACTATTACGTATTAACGTATAACGTTATATAGTATTACCATGTCACGTATAACGTTGTATATAATTACGTACTAACGTATAACGTTAAATCCTATTACTATATAACGTATACCGTTATATACTATTACTATATAACGTATAACGTTATATACTATTACTATATAACGTATAACGTTATATACTATTACGAAATAACGTATAACGCTATATAGTATTGCCATATCACGTATAACGTTGTATATTATTACGTACTAACGTGTAACGTTATATACTATTACTATATAACGTATAACGTTATATACTATTACTATATAACGTATAACGTTATATACTATTACTATATAACGTATAACGTTATATACTATTACTAAATAACGTATAACGTTACATACTATTACTATATAACGTATAACGTTATATACTATTACTATATAACGTATAACGCTATATACTATTACTATATAACGTATAACGTTATATACTATTACTATATAACGCATAACGTTGTACAGTATTACCATATAACGTATAACGTTATATACTATTACGTACTAACGTATAACGTTATATACTATTACTATATAACGCATAACGTTATATAATATTACTATATAACGTATAACGTTATATACTATTTCTATATAACGTATAACGTTATATGCTTCTACTATATAACGTATAACGTTATATACTATTACTATATAACGCATAACGTTATATACTATTACTATATAACGTATAACGATATATACTATTCCGTACTATCGTATAACGTTATATACTATTACTGTATAACGCATAACGTTATATACTATTACTATATAACGTATAACGTTATATACTATTACTATATAACGCATAACGTTATATAATATTACTATATAACGTATAACGTTATATACTATTACTATATAACGTATAACGTTATATACTATTACTATATAACGTATAACGTTATATACTATTACGTAATAACGTATAACGCTATATAGTATTGCCATATCTCGTATAACGTTGTATATTATTACGTACTAACGTATAACGTTATATACTATTACTATATAACGTATAACGTTATATACTATAACTATATAACGTATAACGTTCTATACTATTACTATATAACGTATAACGTTATATACTATTACTATATAACGTATAACGATATATACTATTACGTATTAACGTATAACGTTATATGGTATTACCATATCACGTATAACGTTGTATATTATTACGTACTAACGTATAACCTTATATGCTATTACTATATAACGTATAACGTTATATACTATTACTATATAACGTATAACGTTATATACTATTACTATATAACGTATAACGTTATATACTATTACTATATAACGTATAACGTTATATACTATTACTATATAACGTATAACGTTATATACTATTACGTATTAACGTATAACGTTATATAGTATTACCATATCACGTATAACGTTGTATATTATTACGCACTAACGTATAACCTTATATGCTATTACTATATAACGTATAACGTTATATACTATTACTACATAACATGTAACGTTATATACTATTACTATATAACGTATAACGTTATATACTATTACTATATAACGTATGACGTTATATACTATTACGTATTAACGTATAACGTTATATAGTATTACTATATAACGCATAACGTTATATAATATTACTATATAACGTATAACGTTATATACTATTACTATATAACGTATAACCTTATATACTATTACTATATAACGTATAACGTTATATACTATTACGTAATAACGTATAACGTTATATACTATTACGTAATAACGTATAACGCTATGTAGTATTGCCATATCACGTATAACGTTGTATATTATTACGTACTAACGTATAACGTTATATGCTATTACTATATAACGTATAACGTTATATAGTAATAGTATATAACGTTATACGTTATATAGTAATAGTATATAACGTATAACGTTATATAGTATTACTATATAACGTATAACGTTATATACTATTACTATATAACGTATAACGCTATATACTATTACTATATAACGTATAACGTTATATACTATTACTATATAACGTATAACGTTATATACTATTACTATATAACGTATAACGTTGTATCGTATTACCATATCACGTATAACGTTGTATATTATTACGTACTAACGTATAACGTTATATACTATTACTAAATAACGTATAACGTTACATGCTATTACTATATAACGTATAACGTTATATACTATTACTATATAACGTATAACGCTATATACTATTACTATATAACGTATAACGTTATATACTATTACTATAGAACGTATAACGTTGTATAGTATTACCATATAACGTATAACGTTATATACTATTACGTACTAACGTATAACGTTATATACTATTACGTACTAACGTATAACGTTATATACTATTACTATATAACGCATAACGTTATATAATATTACGTACTAACGTATAACGTTATATACTATTACTAAATAACGTATAACGTTACATACTATTACTATATAACGTATAACGTTATATACTATTACTATATAACGTATAACGTTATATACTATTACTATATAACGTATAACGTTATATACTATTACTATATAACGTATAACGTTATATACTATTACTATATAACGTATAACGTTATATACTATTACTATATAACGTATAACGTTATATACTATTACGTAATAACGTATAACGTTATATACTATTACGTAATAACGTATAACGCTATGTAGTATTGCCATATCACGTATAACGTTGTATATTATTACGTACTAACGTATAACGTTATATGCTATTACTATATAACGTATAACGTTATATAGTAATAGTATATAACGTAAAACGTTATATACTATTACTATATAACGTATAACGTTATATACTATTACTATATAACGTATAACGTTATATACTATTACTATATAACGTATAACGTTATATACTATTACTATATAACGTATAACGTTATATACTATTACTATATAACGTATAACGTTATATACTATTACTATATAACGTATAACGTTGTATACTATTACCATATCACGTATAACGTTGTATATTATTACGTACTAACGTATAACGTTATATACTATTACTAAATAACGTATAACGTTACATGCTATTACTATATAACGTATAACGTTATATACTATTACTATATAACGTATAACGCTATATACTATTACTATATAACGTATAACGTTATATACTATTACTATATAACGTATAACGTTGTATAGTATTACCATATAACGTATAACGTTATATACTATTACGTACTAACGTATAACGTTATATACTATTACGTACTAACGTATAACGTTATATACTATTACTATATAACGCATAACGTTATATAATATTACGTACTAACGTATAACGTTATATACTATTACTAAATAACGTATAACGTTACATACTATTACTATATAACGTATAACGTTATATACTATTACTATATAACGTATAACGCTATATACTATTACTATATAACGTATAACGTTATATACTATTACTATATAACGTATAACGTTATATACTATTACTATATAACGTATAACGTTGTATAGTATTACCATATCACGTATAACGTTGTATATTATTACGTACTAACGTATAACGTTATATACTATTACTAAATAACGTATAACGTTACATGCTATTACTATATAACGTATAACGTTATATACTATTACTATATAACGTATAACGTTGTATATTATTACGTACTAACGTATAACGTTATATACTATTACTAAATAACGTATAACGTTACATACTATTACTATATAACGTATAACGTTATATACTATTACTATATAACGTATAACGCTACATACTATTACTATATAACGTATAACGTTATATACTATTACTATATAACGTATAACGTTGTATAGTATTACCATATAACGTATAACGTTATATACTATTACGTACTAACGTATAACGTTATATACTATTACTATATAACGTATAACGTTATATACTATTACTATATAACGTATAACGCTACATACTATTACTATATAACGTATAACGTTATATACTATTACGTAATAACGTATAACGCTATATAGTATTGCCATATCACGTATAACGTTGTATATTATTACGTACTAACGTATAACGTTATATACTATTACTATATAACGTATAACGTTATATACTATTACTATATAACGTATAACGTTATATACTATTACTATATAACGTATAATGATATATACTATTACGTATTAACGTATAACGTTATATAGTATTACCATGTCACGTATAACGTTGTATGTTATTACGTACTAACGTATAACGTTATATGCTATTACTATATAACGTATAACGTTATATACTATTACTATATTACGTATAACGTTATATACTATTACTATATAACGTATAACGATATATACTATTACGTATTAACGTATAACGATATATACTATTACGTAATAGCGTATAACGTTATATAGTATTACCATATCACGTATAACGTTACATACTATTACTATATAACGTATAACGTTATATACTATTACGTAATAACGTATAACGCTATATAGTATTGCCATATCACGTATAACGTTGTATATTATTACGTACTAACGTATAACGTTATATACTATTACTATATAACGTATAACGTTATATACTATTACTATATAACGTATAACGTTATATACTATTACTATATAACGTATAACGTTATATACTATTACTATATAACGTGTAATGATATATACTATTACGTAATAACGTATAACGCTATATAGTATTGCCATATAACGTATAACGTTATATACTATTACTATATAACGTATAACGCTATATACTATTACTATATAACGTATAACGTTATATACTATTACTATATAACGCATAACGTTGTACAGTATTACCATATAACGTATAACGTTATATACTATTACGTACTAACGTATAACGTTATATACTATTACTATATAACGCATAACGTTATATAATATTACTATATAACGTATAACGTTATATACTATTTCTATATAACGTATAACGTTATATGCTTCTACTATATAACGTATAACGTTATATACTATTACTATATAACGCATAACGTTATATACTATTACTATATAACGTATAACGATATATACTATTCCGTACTATCGTATAACGTTATATACTATTACTGTATAACGCATAACGTTATATACTATTACTATATAACGTATAACGTTATATACTATTACTATATAACGCATAACGTTATATAATATTACTATATAACGTATAACGTTATATACTATTACTATATAACGTATAACGTTATATACTATTACTATATAACGTATAACGTTATATACTATTACGTAATAACGTATAACGCTATATAGTATTGCCATATCTCGTATAACGTTGTATATTATTACGTACTAACGTATAACGTTATATACTATTACTATATAACGTATAACGTTATATACTATAACTATATAACGTATAACGTTATATACTATTACTATATAACGTATAACGTTATATACTATTACTATATAACGTATAACGATATATACTATTACGTATTAACGTATAACGTTATATGGTATTACCATATCACGTATAACGTTGTATATTATTACGTACTAACGTATAACCTTATATGCTATTACTATATAACGTATAACGTTATATACTATTACTATATAACGTATAACGTTATATACTATTACTATATAACGTATAACGTTATATACTATTACTATATAACGTATAACGTTATATACTATTACTATATAACGTATAACGTTATATACTATTACGTATTATCGTATAACGTTATATAGTATTACCATATCACGTATAACGTTGTATATTATTACGCACTAACGTATAACCTTATATGCTATTACTATATAACGTATAACGTTATATACTATTACTACATAACATGTAACGTTATATACTATTACTATATAACGTATAACGTTATATACTATTACTATATAACGTATGACGTTATATACTATTACGTATTAACGTATAACGTTATATAGTATTACTATATAACGCATAACGTTATATAATATTACTATATAACGTATAACGTTATATACTATTACTATATAACGTATAACCTTATATACTATTACTATATAACGTATAACGTTATATACTATTACGTAATAACGTATAACGTTATATACTATTACGTAATAACGTATAACGCTATGTAGTATTGCCATATCACGTATAACGTTGTATATTATTACGTACTAACGTATAACGTTATATGCTATTACTATATAACGTATAACGTTATATAGTAATAGTATATAACGTTATACGTTATATAGTAATAGTATATAACGTATAACGTTATATAGTATTACTATATAACGTATAACGTTATATACTATTACTATATAACGTATAACGCTATATACTATTACTATATAACGTATAACGTTATATACTATTACTATATAACGTATAACGTTATATACTATTACTATATAACGTATAACGTTGTATCGTATTACCATATCACGTATAACGTTGTATATTATTACGTACTAACGTATAACGTTATATACTATTACTAAATAACGTATAACGTTACATGCTATTACTATATAACGTATAACGTTATATACTATTACTATATAACGTATAACGCTATATACTATTACTATATAACGTATAACGTTATATACTATTACTATAGAACGTATAACGTTGTATAGTATTACCATATAACGTATAACGTTATATACTATTACGTACTAACGTATAACGTTATATACTATTACGTACTAACGTATAACGTTATATACTATTACTATATAACGCATAACGTTATATAATATTACGTACTAACGTATAACGTTATATACTATTACTAAATAACGTATAACGTTACATACTATTACTATATAACGTATAACGTTATATACTATTACTATATAACGTATAACGTTATATACTATTACTATATAACGTATAACGTTATATACTATTACTATATAACGTATAACGTTATATACTATTACTATATAACGTATAACGTTATATACTATTACTATATAACGTATAACGTTATATACTATTACGTAATAACGTATAACGTTATATACTATTACGTAATAACGTATAACGCTATGTAGTATTGCCATATCACGTATAACGTTGTATATTATTACGTACTAACGTATAACGTTATATGCTATTACTATATAACGTATAACGTTATATACTAATACTATATAGCGATAAACGTTATATACTATTACTATATAACGTATAACGTTATATACTATTACTATATAACGTATAACGTTATATACTATTACTATATAACGTATAACGTTATATACTATTACTATATAACGTATAACGTTATATACTATTACTATATAACGTATAACGTTATATACTATTACTATATAACGTATAACGTTGTATAGTATTACCATATCACGTATAACGTTGTATATTATTACGTACTAACGTATAACGTTATATACTATTACTAAATAACGTATAACGTTACATGCTATTACTATATAACGTATAACGTTATATACTATTACTATATAACGTATAACGCTATATACTATTACTATATAACGTATAACGTTATATACTATTACTATAGAACGTATAACGTTGTATAGTATTACCATATAACGTATAACGTTATATACTATTACGTACTAACGTATAACGTTATATACTATTACGTACTAACGTATAACGTTATATACTATTACTATATAACGCATAACGTTATATAATATTACGTACTAACGTATAACGTTATATACTATTACTAAATAACGTATAACGTTACATACTATTACTATATAACGTATAACGTTATATACTATTACTATATAACGTATAACGCTATATACTATTACTATATAACGTATAACGTTATATACTATTACTATATAACGTATAACGTTATATACTATTACTATATAACGTATAACGTTGTATAGTATTACCATATCACGTATAACGTTGTATATTATTACGTACTAACGTATAACGTTATATACTATTACTAAATAACGTATAACGTTACATGCTATTACTATATAACGTATAACGTTATATACTATTACTATATAACGTATAACGTTGTATATTATTACGTACTAACGTATAACGTTATATACTATTACTAAATAACGTATAACGTTACATACTATTACTATATAACGTATAACGTTATATACTATTACTATATAACGTATAACGCTACATACTATTACTATATAACGTATAACGTTATATACTATTACTATATAACGTATAACGTTGTATAGTATTACCATATAACGTATAACGTTATATACTATTACGTACTAACGTATAACGTTATATACTATTACTATATAACGTATAACGTTATATACTATTACTATATAACGTATAACGCTACATACTATTACTATATAACGTATAACGTTATATACTATTACGTAATAACGTATAACGCTATATAGTATTGCCATATCACGTATAACGTTGTATATTATTACGTACTAACGTATAACGTTATATACTATTACTATATAACGTATAACGTTATATACTATTACTATATAACGTATAACGTTATATACTATTACTATATAACGTATAATGATATATACTATTACGTATTAACGTATAACGTTATATAGTATTACCATGTCACGTATAACGTTGTATGTTATTACGTACTAACGTATAACGTTATATGCTATTACTATATAACGTATAACGTTATATACTATTACTATATTACGTATAACGTTATATACTATTACTATATAACGTATAACGATATATACTATTACGTATTAACGTATAACGATATATACTATTACGTAATAGCGTATAACGTTATATAGTATTACCATATCACGTATAACGTTACATACTATTACTATATAACGTATAACGTTATATACTATTACGTAATAACGTATAACGCTATATAGTATTGCCATATCACGTATAACGTTGTATATTATTACGTACTAACGTATAACGTTATATACTATTACTATATAACGTATAACGTTATATACTATTACTATATAACGTATAACGTTATATACTATTACTATATAACGTATAACGTTATATACTATTACTATATAACGTATAACGTTGTATAGTATTACCATATCACGTATAACGTTGTATATTATTACGTACTAACGTATAACGTTATATACTATTACTAAATAACGTATAACGTTACATGCTATTACTATATAACGTATAACGTTATATACTATTACTATATAACGTATAACGCTATATACTATTACTATATAACGTATAACGTTATATACTATTACTATATAACGTATAACGTTGTATAGTATTACCATATAACGTATAACGTTATATACTATTACGTACTAACGTATAACGTTATATACTATTACGTACTAACGTATAACGTTATATACTATTACTATATAACGCATAACGTTATATAATATTACGTACTAACGTATAACGTTATATACTATTACAAAATAACGTATAACGTTACATACTATTACTATATAACGTATAACGTTATATACTATTACTATATAACGTATAACGCTATATACTATTACTATATAACGTATAACGTTATATACTATTACTATATAACGTATAACGTTATATACTATTACTATATAACGTATAACGTTGTATAGTATTACCATATCACGTATAACGTTGTATATTATTACGTACTAACGTATAACGTTATATACTATTACTAAATAACGTATAACGTTACATGCTATTACTATATAACGTATAACGTTATATACTATTACTATATAACGTATAACGTTGTATATTATTACGTACTAACGTATAACGTTATATACTATTACTAAATAACGTATAACGTTACATACTATTACTATATAACGTATAACGTTATATACTATTACTATATAACGTATAACGCTACATACTATTACTATATAACGTATAACGTTATATACTATTACTATATAACGTATAACGTTGTATAGTATTACCATATAACGTATAACGTTATATACTATTACGTACTAACGTATAACGTTATATACTATTACTATATAACGTATAACGTTATATACTATTACTATATAACGTATAACGCTACATACTATTACTATATAACGTATAACGTTATATACTATTACGTAATAACGTATAACGCTATATAGTATTGCCATATCACGTATAACGTTGTATATTATTACGTACTAACGTATAACGTTATATACTATTACTATATAACGTATAACGTTATATACTATTACTATATAACGTATAACGTTATATACTATTACTATATAACGTATAATGATATATACTATTACGTATTAACGTATAACGTTATATAGTATTACCATGTCACGTATAACGTTGTATGTTATTACGTACTAACGTATAACGTTATATGCTATTACTATATAACGTATAACGTTATATACTATTACTATATTACGTATAACGTTATATACTATTACTATATAACGTATAACGATATATACTATTACGTATTAACGTATAACGATATATACTATTACGTAATAGCGTATAACGTTATATAGTATTACCATATCACGTATAACGTTACATACTATTACTATATAACGTATAACGTTATATACTATTACGTAATAACGTATAACGCTATATAGTATTGCCATATCACGTATAACGTTGTATATTATTACGTACTAACGTATAACGTTATATACTATTACTATATAACGTATAACGTTATATACTATTACTATATAACGTATAACGTTATATACTATTACTATATAACGTATAACGTTATATACTATTACTATATAACGTGTAATGATATATACTATTACGTATTAACGTATAACGTTATATAGTATTACCATGTCACGTATAACGTTGTATATTATTACGTACTAACGTATAACGTTAAATCCTATTACTATATAACGTATACCGTTATATACTATTACTATATAACGTATAACGTTATATACTATTACTATATAACGTATAACGTTATATACTATTACGTAATAACGTATAACGCTATATAGTATTGCCATATCACGTATAACGTTGTATATTATTACGTACTAACGTGTAACGTTATATACTATTACTATATAACGTATAACGTTATATACTATTACTATATAACGTATAACGTTATATACTATTACTATATAACGTATAACGTTATATACTATTACTAAATAACGTATAACGTTACATACTATTACTATATAACGTATAACGTTATATACTATTACTATATAACGTATAACGCTATATACTATTACTATATAACGTATAACGTTATATACTATTACTATATAACGCATAACGTTGTACAGTATTACCATATAACGTATAACGTTATATACTATTACGTACTAACGTATAACGTTATATACTATTACTATATAACGCATAACGTTATATAATATTACTATATAACGTATAACGTTATATACTATTTCTATATAACGTATAACGTTATATGCTTCTACTATATAACGTATAACGTTATATACTATTACTATATAACGCATAACGTTATATACTATTACTATATAACGTATAACGATATATACTATTCCGTACTATCGTATAACGTTATATACTATTACTGTATAACGCATAACGTTATATACTATTACTATATAACGTATAACGTTATATACTATTACTATATAACGCATAACGTTATATAATATTACTATATAACGTATAACGTTATATACTATTACTATATAACGTATAACGTTATATACTATTACTATATAACGTATAACGTTATATACTATTACGTAATAACGTATAACGCTATATAGTATTGCCATATCTCGTATAACGTTGTATATTATTACGTACTAACGTATAACGTTATATACTATTACTATATAACGTATAACGTTATATACTATAACTATATAACGTATAACGTTATATACTATTACTATATAACGTATAACGTTATATACTATTACTATATAACGTATAACGATATATACTATTACGTATTAACGTATAACGTTATATGGTATTACCATATCACGTATAACGTTGTATATTATTACGTACTAACGTATAACCTTATATGCTATTACTATATAACGTATAACGTTATATACTATTACTATATAACGTATAACGTTATATACTATTACTATATAACGTATAACGTTATATACTATTACGTAATAACGTATAACGCTATATAGTATTGCCATATCTCGTATAACGTTGTATATTATTACGTACTAACGTATAACGTTATATACTATTACTATATAACGTATAACGTTATATACTATAACTATATAACGTATAACGTTATATACTATTACTATATAACGTATAACGTTATATACTATTACTATATAACGTATAACGATATATACTATTACGTATTAACGTATAACGTTATATGGTATTACCATATCACGTATAACGTTGTATATTATTACGTACTAACGTATAACCTTATATGCTATTACTATATAACGTATAACGTTATATACTATTACTATATAACGTATAACGTTATATACTATTACTATATAACGTATAACGTTATATACTATTACTATATAACGTATAACGTTATATACTATTACGTATTAACGTATAACGTTATATAGTATTACCATATCACGTATAACGTTGTATATTATTACGCACTAACGTATAACCTTATATGCTATTACTATATAACGTATAACGTTATATACTATTACTACATAACATGTAACGTTATATACTATTACTATATAACGTATAACGTTATATACTATTACTATATAACGTATGACGTTATATACTATTACGTATTAACGTATAACGTTATATAGTATTACTATATAACGCATAACGTTATATAATATTACTATATAACGTATAACGTTATATACTATTACTATATAACGTATAACCTTATATACTATTACTATATAACGTATAACGTTATATACTATTACGTAATAACGTATAACGTTATATACTATTACGTAATAACGTATAACGCTATGTAGTATTGCCATATCACGTATAACGTTGTATATTATTACGTACTAACGTATAACGTTATATGCTATTACTATATAACGTATAACGTTATATAGTAATAGTATATAACGTTATACGTTATATACTATTACTATATAACGTATAACGTTATATAGTATTACTATATAACGTATAACGTTATATACTATTACTATATAACGTATAACGCTATATACTATTACTATATAACGTATAACGTTATATACTATTACTATATAACGTATAACGTTATATACTATTACTATATAACGTATAACGTTGTATCGTATTACCATATCACGTATAACGTTGTATATTATTACGTACTAACGTATAACGTTATATACTATTACTAAATAACGTATAACGTTACATGCTATTACTATATAACGTATAACGTTATATACTATTACTATATAACGTATAACGCTATATACTATTACTATATAACGTATAACGTTATATACTATTACTATATAACGTATAACGTTGTATAGTATTACCATATAACGTATAACGTTATATACTATTACGTACTAACGTATAACGTTATATACTATTACGTACTAACGTATAACGTTATATACTATTACTATATAACGCATAACGTTATATAATATTACGTACTAACGTATAACGTTATATACTATTACTAAATAACGTATAACGTTACATACTATTACTATATAACGTATAACGTTATATACTATTACTATATAACGTATAACGTTATATACTATTACTATATAACGTATAACGTTGTATAGTATTACCATATAACGTATAACGTTATATACTATTACGTACTAACGTATAACGTTATATACTATTACGTACTAACGTATAACGTTATATACTATTACTATATAACGTATAACGTTATATACTATTACTATATAACGTATAACGTTATATACTATTACTATATAACGTATAACGTTATATACTATTACGTAATAACGTATAACGTTATATACTATTACGTAATAACGTATAACGCTATGTAGTATTGCCATATCACGTATAACGTTGTATATTATTACGTACTAACGTATAACGTTATATGCTATTACTATATAACGTATAACGTTATATACTAATACTATATAACGTAAAACGTTATATACTATTACTATATAACGTATAACGTTATATACTATTACTATATAACGTATAACGTTATATACTATTACTATATAACGTATAACGTTATATACTATTACTATATAACGTATAACGTTATATACTATTACTATATAACGTATAACGTTATATACTATTACTATATAACGTATAACGTTATATACTATTACTATATAACGTATAACGTTGTATAGTATTACCATATCACGTATAACGTTGTATATTATTACGTACTAACGTATAACGTTATATACTATTACTAAATAACGTATAACGTTACATGCTACTACTATATAACGTATAACGTTATATACTATTACTATATAACGTATAACGCTATATACTATTACTATATAACGTATAACGTTATATACTATTACTATATAACGTATAACGTTGTATAGTATTACCATATAACGTATAACGTTATATACTATTACGTACTAACGTATAACGTTATATACTATTACGTACTAACGTATAACGTTATATACTATTACTATATAACGCATAACGTTATATAATATTACGTACTAACGTATAACGTTATATACTATTACTAAATAACGTATAACGTTACATACTATTACTATATAACGTATAACGTTATATACTATTACTATATAACGTATAACGCTATATACTATTACTATATAACGTATAACGTTATATACTATTACTATATAACGTATAACGTTATATACTATTACTATATAACGTATAACGTTATATACTTTTACTATATAACGTATAACGATATATACTATTCCGTACTATCGTATAACGTTATATACTATTACTGTATAACGCATAACGTTATATAGTAATAGTATATAACGTATAACGTTATATACTATTACTATATAACGCATAACGTTATATAATATTACTATATAACGTATAACGTTATATACTATTACTATATAACGTATAACGTTATATACTATTACTATATAACGTATAACGTTATATACTATTACGTAATAACGTATAACGCTATATAGTATTGCCATATCTCGTACAACGTTGTATATTATTACGTACTAACGTATAACGTTATATACTATTACTATATAACGTATAACGTTATATACTATTACTATATAACGTATAACGTTATATACTTTTACTATATAACGTATAACGATATATACTATTCCGTACTAACGTATAACGTTATATACTATTACGTACTAACGTATAACGTTATATACTATTACTAAATAACGTATAACGTTACATACTATTACTATATAACGTATAACGTTATATACTATTACTATATAACGTATAACGCTATATACTATTACTATATAACGTATAACGTTATATACTATTACTATATAACGTATAACGTTATATACTATTACTATATAACGTATAACGTTATATACTATTACTATATAACGTATAACGTTGTATAGTATTACCATATCACGTATAACGTTGTATATTATTACGTACTAACGTATAACGTTATATACTATTACTAAATAACGTATAACGTTACATGCTATTACTATATAACGTATAACGTTATATACTATTACTATATAACGTATAACGCTATATACTATTACTATATAACGTATAACGTTATATACTATTACTATATAACGTATAACGTTGTATAGTATTACCATATAACGTATAACGTTATATACTATTACGTACTAACGTATAACGTTATATACTATTACGTACTAACGTATAACGTTATATACTATTACTAAATAACGTATAACGTTACATACTATTACTATATAACGTATAACGTTATATACTATTACTATATAACTTATAACGCTATATACTATTACTATATAACGTATAACGTTATATACTATTACTATATAACGTATAACGTTGTATAGTATTACCATATAACGTATAACGTTATATACTATTACGTACTAACGTATAACGTTATATACTATTACGTACTAACGTATAACGCTATATACCATTACTATATAACGCATAACGTTATATAATATTACGTACTAACGTATAACGTTATATACTATTACTAAATAACGTATAACGTTACATACTATTACTATATAACGTATAACGTTATATACTATTACTATATAACGTATAACGCTATATACTATTACTATATAACGTATAACGTTATATACTATTACTATATAACGTATAACGTTATATACTATTACTATATAACGTATAACGTTATATACTTTTACTATATAACGTATAACGATATATACTATTCCGTACTATCGTATAACGTTATATACTATTACTGTATAACGCATAACGTTATATACTATTACTATATAACGTATAACGTTATATACTATTACTATATAACGCATAACGTTATATAATATTACTATATAACGTATAACGTTATATACTATTACTATATAACGTATAACGTTATATACTATTACTATATAACGTATAACGTTATATACTATTACTATATAACGTATAACGTTATATACTATTACGTAATAACGTATAACGCTATATAGTATTGCCATATCTCGTACAACGTTGTATATTATTACGTACTAACGTATAACGTTATATACTATTACTATATAACGTATAACGTTATATACTATTACTATATAACGTATAACGTTATATACTTTTACTATATAACGTATAACGATATATACTATTCCGTACTAACGAATAACGTTATATACTATTACGTACTAACGTATAACGTTATATACTATTACTAAATAACGTATAACGTTACATACTATTACTATATAACGTATAACGTTATATACTATTACTATATAACGTATAACGCTATATACTATTACTATATAACGTATAACGTTATATACTATTACTATATAACGTATAACGTTGTATAGTATTACCATATAACGTATAACGTTATATACTATTACGTACTAACGTATAACGTTATGTACTATTACGTACTAACGTATAACGTTATGTACTATTACGTACTAACGTATAACGTTATATACTATTACTATATAACGCATAACGTTATATAATATTACGTACTAACGTATAACGTTATATACTATTACTAAATAACGTATAACGTTACATACTATTACTATATAACGTATAACGTTATATACTATTACTATATAACGTATAACGCTATATACTATTACTATATAACGTATAACGTTATATACTATTACTATATAACGTATAACGTTATATACTATTACTATATAACGTATAACGTTATATACTTTTACTATATAACGTATAACGATATATACTATTCCGTACTATCGTATAACGTTATATACTATTACTGTATAACGCATAACGTTATATACTATTACTATATAACGTATAACGTTATATACTATTACTATATAACGCATAACGTTATATAATATTACTATATAACGTATAACGTTATATACTATTACTATATAACGTATAACGTTATATACTATTACTATATAACGTATAACGTTATATACTATTACGTAATAACGTATAACGCTATATAGTATTGCCATATCTCGTACAACGTTGTATATTATTACGTACTAACGTATAACGTTATATACTATTACTATATAACGTATAACGTTATATACTATTACTATATAACGTATAACGTCATATACTATTACTATATAACGTATAACGATATATACTATTACGTATTAACGTATAACGTTATATGGTATTACCATATCACGTATAACGTTGTATATTATTACGTACTAACGTATAACCTTATATGCTATTACTATATAACGTATAACGTTATATACTATTACTATATAACGTATAACGTTATATACTATTACTATATAACGTATAACGTTATATACTATTACGTATTAACGTATAACGTTATATAGTATTACCATATCACGTATAACGTTGTATATTATTACGCACTAACGTATAACCTTATATGCTATTACTATATAACGTATAACGTTATATACTATTACTATATAACATGTAACGTTATATACTATTACTATATAACGTATAACGTTATATACTATTACTATATAACGTATAACGTTATATACTATTACTATATAACGTATAACGTTATATACTATTACGTATTAACGTATAACGTTATATAGTATTACTATATAACGCATAACGTTATATAATATTACTATATAACGTATAACGTTATATACTATTACTATATAACGTATAACCTTATATACTATTACTATATAACGTATAACGTTATATACTATTACGTAATAACGTATAACGTTATATACTATTACGTAATAACGTATAACGCTATGTAGTATTGCCATATCACGTATAACGTTGTATATTATTACGTACTAACGTATAACGTTATATGCTATTACTATATAACGTATAACGTTATATACTAATACTATATAACGTAAAACGTTATATACTATTACTATATAACGTATAACGTTATATACTATTACTATATAACGTATAACGTTATAAACTATTACGTATTATCGTATAACGTTATATAGTATTACTATATAACGTATAACGTTATATACTATTACTATATAACGTATAACGTTATATACTTTTACTATATAACGTATAACGATATATACTATTCCGTTCTATCGTATAACGTTATATACTATTACTGTATAACGCATAACGTTATATACTATTACTATATAACGTATAACGTTATATACTATTACTATATAACGTATAACGTTATATACTAATACTATATAACGTATAACGTTATATACTATTACTATATAACGTATAACGTTATATACTATTACTATATAACGTATAACGCTATATACTATTACTATATAACGTATAACGTTATATACTATTACTATATAACGTATAACGTTGTATAGTATTACCATATAACGTATAACGTTATATACTATTACGTACTAACGTATAACGTTATATACTATTACTATATAACGTATAACGCTATATACTATTACTATATAACGTATAACGTTATATACTATTACTATATAACGTATAACGTTGTATAGTATTACCATATAACGTATAACGTTATATACTATTACGTACTAACGTATAACGTTATATACTATTACTATATAACGTATAACGTTGTATAGTATTACCATATAACGTATAACGTTATATACTATTACGTACTAACGTATAACGTTATATACTATTACTATATAACGTATAACGCTATATACTATTACTATATAACGTATAACGTTACATACTATTACTATATAACGTATAACGTTATATACTATTACTATATAACGTATAACGCTATATACTATTACTATATAACGTATAACGTTATATACTATTACTATATAACGTATAACGTTGTATAGTATTACCATATAACGTATAACGTTATATACTATTACGTACTAACGTATAACGTTATATACTATTACTATATAACGTATAACGCTATATACTATTACTATATAACGTATAACGTTATATACTATTACTATATAACGTATAACGTTGTATAGTATTACCATATAACGTATAACGTTATATACTATTACGTACTAACGTATAACGTTATATACTATTACAATATAACGTATACCGCTATATACTATTACTATATAACGTATAACGATATATACTATTACGTATTAACGTATAACGTTATATACTATTACGTAATAGCGTATAACGTTATATAGTATTACCATATCACGTATAACGTTATATACTATTACGTACTATCGTATAACGTTATATACTATTACTATATAACGCATAACGTTATATAATATTACTATATAACGTATAACGTTACATACTATTACTATATAACGTATAACGTTATATACTTATACTATATAACGTATAACGTTATATACTATTACTATATAACGTATAACGATATATACCATTACGTATTAACGTATAACGTTATATACTATTACTATATAACGTATAACGTTATATACTATTACTATATAACGTATAACGATATATACTATTACGTATTAACGTATAACGTTATATAGTATTACCATATCACGTATAACGTTGTATGTTATTACGTACTAACGTATAACGTTATATACTATTACTATATAACGTATAACGTTATATACTATTACTATATAACGTATAACGATATATACTATTACGTATTAACGTATAACCTTATATACTATTACTATATAACGTATAACGTTATATACTATTACGTAATAACGTATAACGTTATATACTATTACGTAATAACGTATAACGCTATGTAGTATTGCCATATCACGTATAACGTTGTATATTATTACGTACTAACGTATAACGTTATATGCTATTACTATATAACGTATAACGTTATATACTAATACTATATAACGTAAAACGTTATATACTATTACTATATAACGTATAACGTTATATACTATTACTATATAACGTATAACGTTATAAACTATTACGTATTATCGTATAACGTTATATAGTATTACTATATAACGTATAACGTTATATACTATTACTATATAACGTATAACGTTATATACTTTTACTATATAACGTATAACGATATATACTATTCCGTTCTATCGTATAACGTTATATACTATTACTGTATAACGCATAACGTTATATACTATTACTATATAACGTATAACGTTATATACTATTACTATATAACGTATAACGTTATATACTAATACTATATAACGTATAACGTTATATACTATTACTATATAACGTATAACGTTATATACTATTACTATATAACGTATAACGCTATATACTATTACTATATAACGTATAACGTTATATACTATTACTATATAACGTATAACGTTGTATAGTATTACCATATAACGTATAACGTTATATACTATTACGTACTAACGTATAACGTTATATACTATTACTATATAACGTATAACGCTATATACTATTACTATATAACGTATAACGTTATATACTATTACTATATAACGTATAACGTTGTATAGTATTACCATATAACGTATAACGTTATATACTATTACGTACTAACGTATAACGTTATATACTATAACTATATAACGTATAACGTTGTATAGTATTACCATATAACGTATAACGTTATATACTATTACGTACTAACGTATAACGTTATATACTATTACTATATAACGTATAACGCTATATACTATTACTATATAACGTATAACGTTACATACTATTACTATATAACGTATAACGTTATATACTATTACTATATAACGTATAACGCTATATACTATTACTATATAACGTATAACGTTATATACTATTACTATATAACGTATAACGTTGTATAGTATTACCATATAACGTATAACGTTATATACTATTACGTACTAACGTATAACGTTATATACTATTACTATATAACGTATAACGCTATATACTATTACTATATAACGTATAACGTTATATACTATTACTATATAACGTATAACGTTGTATAGTATTACCATATAACGTATAACGTTATATACTATTACGTACTAACGTATAACGTTATATACTATTACAATATAACGTATACCGCTATATACTATTACTATATAACGTATAACGATATATACTATTACGTATTAACGTATAACGTTATATACTATTACGTAATAGCGTATAACGTTATATAGTATTACCATATCACGTATAACGTTATATACTATTACGTACTATCGTATAACGTTATATACTATTACTATATAACGCATAACGTTATATAATATTACTATATAACGTATAACGTTACATACTATTACTATATAACGTATAACGTTATATACTTATACTATATAACGTATAACGTTATATACTATTACTATATAACGTATAACGATATATACCATTACGTATTAACGTATAACGTTATATACTATTACTATATAACGTATAACGTTATATACTATTACTATATAACGTATAACGATATATACTATTACGTATTAACGTATAACGTTATATAGTACTACCATATCACGTATAACGTTGTATGTTATTACGTACTAACGTATAACGTTATATACTATTACTATATAACGTATAACGTTATATACTATTACTATATAACGTATAACGATATATACTATTACGTATTAACGTATAACGTTATATACTATTACTATATAACGTATAACGTTATATACTATTACTATATAACGTATAACGATATATGCTATTACGTATTAACGTATAACGTTACATACTATTACTATATAACGTATAACGTTATATACTTATACTATATAACGTATAACGTTACATACTATTACTATATAACGTATAACGTTATATACTTATACTATATAACGTATAACGTTATATACTATTACTATACAACGTATAACGATATATACTATTACGTATTAACGTATAACGTTATATACTATTACTATATAACGTATAACGTTATATACTATTACTATATAACGTATAACGATATATACTATTACGTATTAACGTATAACGTTATATACTATTACTATATAACGTATAACGTTATATACTTTTACTATATAACGTATAACGATATATACTATTCCGTACTATCGTATAACGTTATATACTATTACGTATTAACGTATAACGTTATATAGTATTACCATATCACGTATAACGTTGTATATTATTACGCACTAACGTATAACCTTATATGCTATTACTATATAACGTATAACGTTATATACTATTACGTACTAACGTATAACGTTATATACTATTACTATATAACGCATAACGTTATATAATATTACTATATAACGTATAACGTTATATACTATTACTATACAACGTATAACGATATATACTATTACGTATTAACGTATAACGTTATATACTATTACTATATAACGTATAACCTTATATACTATTACTATATAACGTATAACGTTATATACTATTACGTAATAACGTATAACTTTATATACTATTACGTAATAACGTATAACGTTATATACTATTACGTAATAACGTATAACGCTATGTAGTATTGCCATATCACGTATAACGTTGTATATTATTACGTACTAACGTATAACGTTATATGCTATTACTATATAACGTATAACGTTATATACTAATACTATATAACGTAAAACGTTATATACTAATACTATATAACGTAAAACGTTATATACTATTACTATATAACGTATAACGTTGTATAGTATTACCATATCACGTATAACGTTGTATATTATTACGTACTAACGTATAACGTTATATACTATTACTAAATAACGTATATCGTTACATACTATTACTATATAACGTATAACGTCATATACTATTACTATATAACGTATAACGCTATATACTATTACTATATAACGTATAACGTTATATACTATTACTATATAACGTATAACGTTGTATAGTATTACCATATAACGTATAACGTTATATACTATTACGTACTAACGTATAACGTTATATACTATTACTATATAACGTATAACGCTATATACTATTACTATATAACGTATAACGTTATATACTATTACTATATAACGTATAACGTTGTATAGTATTACCATATAACGTATAACGTTATATACTATTACGTACTAACGTATAACGTTATATACTATTACAATATAACGTATATCGCTATATACTATTACTATATAACGTATAACGATATATACTATTACGTATTAACGTATAACGTTATATACTATTACGTAATAGCGTATAACGTTATATAGTATTACCATATCACGTATAACGTTATATACTATTACGTACTATCGTATAACGTTATATACTATTACTATATAACGCATAACGTTATATAATATTACTATATAACGTATAACGTTACATACTATTATTATATAACGTATAACGTTATATACTTATACTATATAACGTATAACGTTATATACTATTACTATATAACGTATAACGATATATACCATTACGTATTAACGTATAACGTTATATACTATTACTATATAACGTATAACGATATATACCATTACGTATTAACGTATAACGTTATATACTATTACTATATAACGTATAACGTTATATACTATTACTATATAACGTATAACGATATATACTATTACGTATTAACGTATAACGTTATATAGTATTACCATATCACGTATAACGTTGTATGTTATTACGTACTAACGTATAACGTTATATACTATTACTATATAACGTATAACGTTATATACTATTACTATATAACGTATAACGATATATACTATTACGTATTAACGTATAACGTTATATACTATTACTATATAACGTATAACGTTATATACTATTACTATATAACGTATAACGATATATGCTATTACGTATTAACGTATAACGTTACATACTATTACTATATAACGTATAACGTTATATACTTATACTATATAACGTATAACGTTACATACTATTACTATATAACGTATAACGTTATATACTTATACTATATAACGTATAACGTTATATACTATTACTATACAACGTATAACGATATATACTATTACGTATTAACGTATAACGTTATATACTATTACTATATAACGTATAACGTTATATACTATTACTATATAACGTATAACGATATATACTATTACGTATTAACGTATAACGTTATATACTATTACTATATAACGTATAACGTTATATACTTTTACTATATAACGTATAACGATATATACTATTCCGTACTATCGTATAACGTTATATACTATTACGTAATAGCGTATAACGCTATATAGTATTACCATATCACGTATAACGTTGTATATTATTACGCACTAACGTATAACCTTATATGCTATTACTATATAACGTATAACGTTATATACTATTACGTATTAACGTATAACGTTATATAGTATTACTATATAACGCATAACGTTATATAATATTACTATATAACGTATAACGTTATATACTATTACTATACAACGTATAACGATATATAATATTACGTATTAACGTATAACGTTATATACTATTACTATATAACGTATAACCTTATATACTATTACTATATAACGTATAACGTTATATACTATTACGTAATAACGTATAACTTTATATACTATTACGTAATAACGTATAACGTTATATACTATTACGTAATAACGTATAACGCTATGTAGTATTGCCATATCACGTATAACGTTGTATATTATTACGTACTAACGTATAACGTTATATGCTATTACTATATAACGTATAACGTTATATACTAATACTATATAACGTAAAACGTTATATACTATTACTATATAACGTATAACGTTGTATAGTATTACCATATCACGTATAACGTTGTATATTATTACGTACTAACGTATAACGTTATATACTATTACTAAATAACGTATATCGTTACATACTATTACTATATAACGTATAACGTCATATACTATTACTATATAACGTATAACGCTATATACTATTACTATATAACGTATAACGTTATATACTATTACTATATAACGTATAACGTTGTATAATATTACCATATAACGTATAACGTTATATACTATTACGTACTAACGTATAACGTTATATACTATTACAATATAACGTATATCGCTATATACTATTACTATATAACGTATAACGATATATACTATTACGTATTAACGTATAACGTTATATACTATTACGTAATAGCGTATAACGTTATATAGTATTACCATATCACGTATAACGTTATATACTATTACGTACTATCGTATAACGTTATATACTATTACTATATAACGCATAACGTTATATAATATTACTATATAACGTATAACGTTACATACTATTACTATATAACGTATAACGTTATATACTTATACTATATAACGTATAACGTTATATACTATTACTATATAACGTATAACGATATATACTATTACGTATTAACGTATAACGTTATATACTATTACTATATAACGTATAACGTTATATACTATCACTATATAACGTATAACGATATATACTATTACGTATTAACGTATAACGTTATATAGTATTACCCTATCACGTATAACGTTGTATGTTATTACGTACTAACGTATAACGTTATATACTATTACTATATAACGTATAACGTTATATACTATTACTATATAACGTATAACGTTATATACTATTACTATATAACGTATAACGTTATATACTATTACGTATTAACGTATAACGTTATATACTATTACTATATAACGTATAACGTTATATACTTTTACTATATAACGTATAACGATATATACTATTCCGTACTATCGTATAACGTTATATACTATTACGTACTATCGTATAACGTTATATACTATTACGTACTATCGTATAACGTTATATACTATTACTATATAACGCATAACGTTATATAATATTACTATATAACGTATAACGTTACATACTATTACTATATAACGTATAACGTTATATACTTATACTATATAACGTATAACGTTATATACTATTACTATCTAACGTATAACGATATATACTATTACGTATTAACGTATAACGTTATATACTATTACTATATAACGTATAACGATATATACTATTACGTATTAACGTATAACGTTATATAGTATTACCATATCACGTATAACGTTGTATATTATTACGTACTAACGTATAACGTTATATACTATTTCTATATATCGTATAACGTTATATACTATTACTATATAACGTATAACGTTATATACTATTACTATATAACGTATAACGCTATATACTATTACTATATAACGTATAACGTTATATACTATTACTATATAACGTATAACGTTGTATAGTATTACCTTATCACGTATAACGTTGTATATTATTACGTACTAACGTATAACGTTATATGCTATTACTATATAACGTATAACGTTATATACTAATACTATATAACGTAAAACGTTATATACTATTACTATATAACGTATAACGTTATATACTATTACTATATAACGTATAACGTTATAGACTATTACGTATTATCGTATAACGTTATATAGTATTACTATATAACGTATAACGTTATATACTATTACTATATAACGTATAACGTTATATACTTTTACTATATAACGTATAACGATATATACTATTCCGTTCTATCGTATAACGTTATATACTATTACTGTATAACGCATAACGTTATATACTATTACTATATAACGTATAACGTTATATACTATTACTATATAACGCATAACGTTATATAATATTACTATATAACGTATAACGTTATATAGTAATAGTATATAACGTTATACGTTATATACTATTACTATATAACGTATAACGTTATATACTATTACTACATAACGTATAACGTTATATACTATTACTATATAACGTATAACGCTATACACTATTACTATATAACGTATAACGTTATATACTATTACTATATAACGTATAACGTTGTATAGTATTACCATATCACGTATAACGTTGTATATTATTACGTACTAACGTATAACGTTATATACTATTACTAAATAACGTATAACGTTACATACTATTACTATATAACGTATAACGTTATATACTATTACTATATAACGTATAACGCTATATACTATTACTATATAACGTATAACGTTATATACTATTACTATATAACGTATAACGTTGTATAGTATTACCATATAACGTATAACGTTATATACTATTACGTACTAACGTATAACGTTATATACTATTACGTACTAACGTATAACGTTATATACTATTACTAAATAACGTATAACGTTACATACTATTACTATATAACGTATCACGTTATATACTATTACTATATAACTTATAACGCTATATACTATTACTATATAACGTATAACGTTATATACTATTACTATATAACGTATAACGTTGTATAGTATTACCATATAACGTATAACGTTATATACTATTACGTACTAACGTATAACGTTATATACTATTACGTACTAACGTATAACGTTATATACTATTACTATATAACGCATAACGTTATATAATATTACGTACTAACGTATAACGTTATATACTATTACTAAATAACGTATAACGTTACATACTATTACTATATAACGTATAACGTTATATACTATTACTATATAACGTATAACGCTATATACTATTACTATATAACGTATAACGTTATATACTATTACTATATAACGTATAACGTTATATACTATTACTATATAACGTATAACGTTATATACTTTTACTATATAACGTATAACGATATATACTATTCCGTACTATCGTATAACGTTATATACTATTACTGTATAACGCATAACGTTATATACTATTACTATATAACGTATAACGTTATATACTATTACTATATAACGCATAACGTTATATAATATTACTATATAACGTATAACGTTATATACTATTACTATATAACGTATAACGTTATATACTATTACTATATAACGTATAACGTTATATACTATTACTATATAACGTATAACGTTATATACTATTACGTAATTACGTATAACGCTATATAGTATTGCCATATCTCGTACAACGTTGTATATTATTACGTACTAACGTATAACGTTATATACTATTACTATATAACGTATAACGTTATATACTATTACTATATAACGTATAACGTTATATACTTTTACTATATAACGTATAACGATATATACTATTCCGTACTAACGAATAACGTTATATACTATTACGTACTAACGTATAACGTTATATACTATTACTAAATAACGTATAACGTTACATACTATTACTATATAACGTATAACGTTATATACTATTACTATATAACGTATAACGCTATATACTATTACTATATAACGTATAACGTTATATACTATTACTATATAACGTATAACGTTGTATAGTATTACCATATAACGTATAACGTTATATACTATTACGTACTAACGTATAACGTTATGTACTATTACGTACTAACGTATAACGTTATATACTATTACTATATAACGCATAACGTTATATAATATTACGTACTAACGTATAACGTTATATACTATTACTAAATAACGTATAACGTTACATACTATTACTATATAACGTATAACGTTATATACTATTACTATATAACGTATAACGCTATATACTATTACTATATAACGTATAACGTTATATACTATTACTATATAACGTATAACGTTATATACTATTACTATATAACGTATAACGTTATATACTATTACGTAATAACGTATAACGCTATATAGTATTGCCATATCTCGTACAACGTTGTATATTATTACGTACTAACGTATAACGTTATATACTATTACTATATAACGTATAACGTTATATACTATTACTATATAACGTATAACGTTATATACTATTACTATATAACGTATAACGTTATATACTTTTACTATATAACGTATAACGATATATACTATTCCGTACTATCGTATAACGTTATATACTATTACTGTATAACGCATAACGTTATATAATATTACTATATAACGTATAACGTTATATACTATTACTATATAACGTATAACGTTATATACTATTACTATATAACGTATAACGTTATATACTATTACTATATAACGTATAACGTTATATACTATTACGTAATAACGTATAACGCTATATAGTATTGCCATATCTCGTACAACGTTGTATATTATTACGTACTAACGTATAACGTTATATACTATTACTATATAACGTATAACGTTATATACTATTACTATATAACGTATAACGTTATATACTTTTACTATATAACGTATAACGATATATACTATTCCGTACTAACGAATAACGTTATATACTATTACGTACTAACGTATAACGTTATATACTATTACTAAATAACGTATAACGTTACATACTATTACTATATAACGTATAACGTTATATACTATTACTATATAACGTATAACGTTGTATAGTATTACCTTATCACGTATAACGTTGTATATTATTACGTACTAACGTATAACGTTATATGCTATTACTATATAACGTATAACGTTATATACTAATACTATATAACGTAAAACGTTATATACTATTACTATATAACGTATAACGTTATATACTATTACTATATAACGTATAACGTTATATACTATTACTATATAACGTATAACGTTGTATAGTATTACCTTATCACGTATAACGTTGTATATTATTACGTACTAACGTATAACGTTATATGCTATTACTATATAACGTATAACGTTATATACTAATACTATATAACGTAAAACGTTATATACTATTACTATATAACGTATAACGTTATATACTATTACTATATAACGTATAACGTTATAGACTATTACGTATTATCGTATAACGTTATATAGTATTACTATATAACGTATAACGTTATATACTATTACTATATAACGTATAACGTTATATACTTTTACTATATAACGTATAACGATATATACTATTCCGTTCTATCGTATAACGTTATATACTATTACTGTATAACGCATAACGTTATATACTATTACTATATAACGTATAACGTTATATACTATTACTATATAACGCATAACGTTATATAATATTACTATATAACGTTATACGTTATATAGTAATATTATATAACGTATAACGTTATATACTATTACTATATAACGTATAACGTTATATACTATTACTACATAACGTATAACGTTATATACTATTACTATATAACGTATAACGCTATACACTATTACTATATAACGTATAACGTTATATACTATTACTATATAACGTATAACGTTGTATAGTATTACCATATCACGTATAACGTTGTATATTATTACGTACTAACGTATAACGTTATATACTATTACTAAATAACGTATAACGTTACATACTATTACTATATAACGTATAACGTTATATACTATTACTATATAACGTATAACGCTATATACTATTACTATATAACGTATAACGTTATATACTATTACTATATAACGTATAACGTTGTATAGTATTACCATATAACGTATAACGTTATATACTATTACGTACTAACGTATAACGTTATATACTATTACGTACTAACGTATAACGTTATATACTATTACTAAATAACGTATAACGTTACATACTATTACTATATAACGTATCACGTTATATACTATTACTATATAACTTATAACGCTATATACTATTACTATATAACGTATAACGTTATATACTATTACTATATAACGTATAACGTTGTATAGTATTACCATATAACGTATAACGTTATATACTATTACGTACTAACGTATAACGTTATATACTATTACGTACTAACGTATAACGTTATATACTATTACTATATAACGCATAACGTTATATAATATTACGTACTAACGTATAACGTTATATACTATTACTAAATAACGTATAACGTTACATACTATTACTATATAACGTATAACGTTATATACTATTACTATATAACGTATAACGCTATATACTATTACTATATAACGTATAACGTTATATACTATTACTATATAACGTATAACGTTATATACTATTACTATATAACGTATAACGTTATATACTTTTACTATATAACGTATAACGATATATACTATTCCGTACTATCGTATAACGTTATATACTATTACTGTATAACGCATAACGTTATATACTATTACTATATAACGTATAACGTTATATACTATTACTATATAACGCATAACGTTATATAATATTACTATATAACGTATAACGTTATATACTATTACTATATAACGTATAACGTTATATACTATTACTATATAACGTATAACGTTATATACTATTACTATATAACGTATAACGTTATATACTATTACTATATAACGTATAACGTTATATACTATTACGTAATTACGTATAACGCTATATAGTATTGCCATATCTCGTACAACGTTGTATATTATTACGTACTAACGTATAACGTTATATACTATTACTATATAACGTATAACGTTATATACTATTACTATATAACGTATAACGTTATATACTTTTACTATATAACGTATAACGATATATACTATTCCGTACTAACGAATAACGTTATATACTATTACGTACTAACGTATAACGTTATATACTATTACTAAATAACGTATAACGTTACATACTATTACTATATAACGTATAACGTTATATACTATTACTATATAACGTATAACGTTATATACTATTACTATATAACGTATAACGTTATATACTATTACTATATAACGTATAACGTTGTATAGTATTACCATATAACGTATAACGTTATATACTATTACGTACTAACGTATAACGTTATGTACTATTACGTACTAACGTATAACGTTATATACTATTACTATATAACGCATAACGTTATATAATATTACGTACTAACGTATAACGTTATATACTATTACTAAATAACGTATAACGTTACATACTATTACTATATAACGTATAACGTTATATACTATTACTATATAACGTATAACGCTATATACTATTACTATATAACGTATAACGTTATATACTATTACTATATAACGTATAACGTTATATACTATTACTATATAACGTATAACGTTATATACTATTACGTAATAACGTATAACGCTATATAGTATTGCCATATCTCGTACAACGTTGTATATTATTACGTACTAACGTATAACGTTATATACTATTACTATATAACGTATAACGTTATATACTATTACTATATAACGTATAACGTTATATACTATTACTATATAACGTATAACGTTATATACTTTTACTATATAACGTATAACGATATATACTATTCCGTACTATCGTATAACGTTATATACTATTACTGTATAACGCATAACGTTATATAATATTACTATATAACGTATAACGTTATATACTATTACTATATAACGTATAACGTTATATACTATTACTATATAACGTATAACGTTATATACTATTACTATATAACGTATAACGTTATATACTATTACGTAATAACGTATAACGCTATATAATATTGCCATATCTCGTACAACGTTGTATATTATTACGTACTAACGTATAACGTTATATACTATTACTATATAACGTATAACGTTATATACTATTACTATATAACGTATAACGTTATATACTTTTACTATATAACGTATAACGATATATACTATTCCGTACTAACGAATAACGTTATATACTATTACGTACTAACGTATAACGTTATATACTATTACTAAATAACGTATAACGTTACATACTATTACTATATAACGTATAACGTTATATACTATTACTATATAACGTATAACGCTATATACTATTACTATATAGCGTATAACGTTATATACTATTACTATATAACGTATAACGTTGTATAGTATTACCATATAACGTATAACGTTATATACTATTACGTACTAACGTATAACGTTATGTACTATTACGTACTAACGTATAACGTTATATACTATTACTATATAACGCATAACGTTATATAATATTACGTACTAACGTATAACGTTATATACTATTACTAAATAACGTATAACGTTACATACTATTACTATATAACGTATAACGTTATATACTATTACTATATAACGTATAACGCTATATACTATTACTATATAACGTATAACGTTATATACTATTACTATATAACGTATAACGTTATATACTATTACTATATAACGTATAACGTTATATACTTTTACTATATAACGTATAACGATATATACTATTCCGTACTATCGTATAACGTTATATACTATTACTGTATAACGCATAACGTTATATACTATTACTATATAACGTATAACGTTATATACTATTACTATATAACGCATAACGTTATATAATATTACTATATAACGTATAACGTTATATACTATTACTATATAACGTATAACGTTATATACTATTACTATATAACGTATAACGTTATATACTATTACTATATAACGTATAACGATATATACTATTACGTATTAACGTATAACGTTATATGGTATTACCATATCACGTATAACGTTGTATATTATTACGTACTAACGTATAACCTTATATGCTATTACTATATAACGTATAACGTTATATACTATTACTATATAACGTATAACGTTATATACTATTACTATATAACGTATAACGTTATATACTATTACGTATTAACGTATAACGTTATATAGCATTACCATATCACGTATAACGTTGTATATTATTACGCACTAACGTATAACCTTATATGCTATTACTATAGAACGTATAACGTTATATACTATTACTATATAACATGTAACGTTATATACTATTACTATATAACGTATAACGTTATATACTATTACTATATAACGTATAACGTTATATACTATTACTATATAACGTATAACGTTATATACTATTACGTATTAACGTATAACGTTATATAGTATTACTATATAACGCATAACGTTATATAATATTACTATATAACGTATAACGTTATATACTATTACTATATAACGTATAACCTTATATACTATTACTATATAACGTATAACGTTATATACTATTACGTAATAACGTATAACGCTATGTAGTATTGCCATATCACGTATAACGTTGTATATTATTACGTACTAACGTATAACGTTATATGCTATTACTATATAACGTATAACGTTATATACTAATACTATATAACGTAAAACGTTATATACTATTACTATATAACGTATAACGTTATATACTATTACTATATAACGTATAACGCTATATACTATTACTATATAACGTATAACGTTATATACTATTACTATATAACGTATAACGTTATATACTATTACTATATAACGTATAACGTTATATACTATTACGTAATAACGTATAACGCTATATAGTATTGCCATATCTCGTACAACGTTGTATATTATTACGTACTAACGTATAACGTTATATACTATTACTATATAACGTATAACGTTATATACTATTACTATATAACGTATAACGTTATATACTATTACTATATAACGTATAACGTTATATACTTTTACTATATAACGTATAACGATATATACTATTCCGTACTATCGTATAACGTTATATACTATTACTGTATAACGCATAACGTTATATACTATTACTATATAACGTATAACGTTATATACTATTACTATATAACGCATAACGTTATATAATATTACTATATAACGTATAACGTTATATACTATTACTATATAACGTATAACGTTATATACTATTACTATATAACGTATAACGTTATATACTATTACTATATAACGTATAACGTTATATACTATTACGTAATAACGTATAACGCTATATAGTATTGCCATATCTCGTACAACGTTGTATATTATTACGTACTAACGTATAACGTTATATACTATTACTATATAACGTATAACGTTATATACTATTACTATATAACGTATAACGTTATATACTTTTACTATATAACGTATAACGATATATACTATTCCGTACTAACGAATAACGTTATATACTATTACGTACTAACGTATAACGTTATATACTATTACTAAATAACGTATAACGTTACATACTATTACTATATAACGTATAACGTTATATACTATTACTATATAACGTATAACGCTATATACTATTACTATATAGCGTATAACGTTATATACTATTACTATATAACGTATAACGTTGTATAGTATTACCATATAACGTATAACGTTATATACTATTACGTACTAACGTATAACGTTATGTACTATTACGTACTAACGTATAACGTTATATACTATTACTATATAACGCATAACGTTATATACTATTACTATATAACGCATAACGTTATATAATATTACGTACTAACGTATAACGTTATATACTATTACTAAATAACGTATAACGTTACATACTATTACTATATAACGTATAACGTTATATACTATTACTATATAACGTATAACGCTATATACTATTACTATATAACGTATAACGTTATATACTATTACTATATAACGTATAACGTTATATACTATTACTATATAACGTATAACGTTATATACTTTTACTATATAACGTATAACGATATATACTATTCCGTACTATCGTATAACGTTATATACTATTACTGTATAACGCATAACGTTATATACTATTACTATATAACGTATAACGTTATATACTATTACTATATAACGCATAACGTTATATAATATTACTATATAACGTATAACGTTATATACTATTACTATATAACGTATAACGTTATATACTATTACTATATAACGTATAACGTTATATACTATTACGTAATAACGTATAACGCTATATAGTATTGCCATATCTCGTACAACGTTGTATATTATTACGTACTAACGTATAACGTTATATACTATTACTATATAACGTATAACGTTATATACTATTACTATATAACGTATAACGTTATATACTATTACTATATAACGTATAACGATATATACTATTACGTATTAACGTATAACGTTATATGGTATTACCATATCACGTATAACGTTGTATATTATTACGTACTAACGTATAACCTTATATGCTATTACTATATAACGTATAACGTTATATACTATTACTATATAACGTATAACGTTATATACTATTACTATATAACGTATAACGTTATATACTATTACGTATTAACGTATAACGTTATATAGCATTACCATATCACGTATAACGTTGTATATTATTACGCACTAACGTATAACCTTATATGCTATTACTATAGAACGTATAACGTTATATACTATTACTATATAACATGTAACGTTATATACTATTACTATATAACGTATAACGTTATATACTATTACTATATAACGTATAACGTTATATACTATTACTATATAACGTATAACGTTATATACTATTACGTATTAACGTATAACGTTATATAGTATTACTATATAACGCATAACGTTATATAATATTACTATATAACGTATAACGTTATATACTATTACTATATAACGTATAACCTTATATACTATTACTATATAACGTATAACGTTATATACTATTACGTAATAACGTATAACGCTATGTAGTATTGCCATATCACGTATAACGTTGTATATTATTACGTACTAACGTATAACGTTATATGCTATTACTATATAACGTATAACGTTATATACTAATACTATATAACGTAAAACGTTATATACTATTACTATATAACGTATAACGTTATATACTATTACTATATAACGTATAACGTTATAGACTATTACGTATTATCGTATAACGTTATATAGTATTACTATATAACGTATAACGTTATATACTATTACTATATAACGTATAACGTTATATACTTTTACTATATAACGTATAACGATATATACTATTCCGTTCTATCGTATAACGTTATATACTATTACTGTATAACGCATAACGTTATATACTATTACTATATAACGTATAACGTTATATACTATTACTATATAACGTATAACGTTATATACTAATACTATATAACGTATAACGTTATATACTATTACTATATAACGTATAACGTTATATACTATTACTATATAACGTATAACGTTATATACTATTACTATATAACGTATAACGCTATATACTATTACTATATAACGTATAACGTTATATACTATTACTATATAACGTATAACGTTGTATAGTATTACCATATCACGTATAACGTTGTATATTATTACGTACTAACGTATAACGTTATATACTATTACTAAATAACGTATAACGTTACATACTATTACTATATAACGTGTAACGTTATATACTATTACTATATAACGTATAACGCTATATACTATTACTATATAACGTATAACGTTATATACTATTACTATATAACGTATAACGTTGTATAGTATTACCATATAACGTATAACGTTATATACTATTACGTACTAACGTATAACGTTATATACTATTACTATATAACGTATAACGCTATATACTATTACTATATAACGTATAACGTTATATACTATTACTATATAACGTATAACGTTGTATAGTATTACCATATAACGTATAACGTTATATACTATTACGTACTAACGTATAACGTTATATACTATTACAATATAACGTATATCGCTATATACTATTACTATATAACGTATAACGATATATACTATTACGTATTAACGTATAACGTTATATACTATTACGTAATAGCGTATAACGTTATATAGTATTACCATATCACGTATAACGTTATATACTATTACGTACTATCGTATAACGTTATATACTATTACTATATAACGCATAACGTTATATAATATTACTATATAACGTATAACGTTACATACTATTACTATATAACGTATAACGTTATATACTTATACTATATAACGTATAACGTTATATACTATTACTATGTAACGTATAACGATATATACCATTACGTATTAACGTATAACGTTATATACTATTACTATATAACGTATAACGTTATATACTATTACTATATAACGTATAACGATATATACTATTACGTATTAACGTATAACGTTATATAGTATTACCATATCACGTATAACGTTGTATGTTATTACGTACTAACGTATAACGTTATATACTATTACTATATAACGTATAACGTTATATACTATTACTATATAACGTATAACGATATATACTATTACGTATTAACGTATAACGTTATATACTATTACTATATAACGTATAACGTTATATACTATTACTATATAACGTATAACGATATATGCTATTACGTATTAACGTATAACGTTACATACTATTACTATATAACGTATAACGTTATATACTTATACTATATAACGTATAACGTTACATACTATTACTATATAACGTATAACGTTATATACTTATACTATATAACGTATAACGTTATATACTATTACTATACAACGTATAACGATATATACTATTACGTATTAACGTATAACGTTATATACTATTACTATATAACGTATAACGTTATATACTATTACTATATAACGTATAACGATATATACTATTACGTATTAACGTATAACGTTATATACTATTACTATATAACGTATAACGTTATATACTTTTACTATATAACGTATAACGATATATACTATTCCGTACTATCGTATAACGTTATATACTATTACGTAATAGCGTATAACGCTATATAGTATTACCATATCACGTATAACGTTGTATATTATTACGCACTAACGTATAACCTTATATGCTATTACTATATAACGTATAACGTTATATACTATTACGTATTAACGTATAACGTTATATAGTATTACTATATAACGCATAACGTTATATAATATTACTATATAACGTATAACGTTATATACTATTACTATACAACGTATAACGATATATACTATTACGTATTAACGTATAACGTTATATACTATTACTATATAACGTATAACCTTATATACTATTACTATATAACGTATAACGTTATATACTATTACGTAATAACGTATAACTTTATATACTATTACGTAATAACGTATAACGTTATATACTATTACGTAATAACGTATAACGCTATGTAGTATTGCCATATCACGTATAACGTTGTATATTATTACGTACTAACGTATAACGTTATATGCTATTACTATATAACGTATAACGTTATATACTAATACTATATAACGTAAAACGTTATATACTATTACTATATAACGTATAACGTTGTATAGTATTACCATATCACGTATAACGTTGTATATTATTACGTACTAACGTATAACGTTATATACTATTACTAAATAACGTATATCGTTACATACTATTACTATATAACGTATAACGTCATATACTATTACTATATAACGTATAACGCTATATACTATTACTATATAACGTATAACGTTATATACTATTACTATATAACGTATAACGTTGTATAATATTACCATATAACGTATAACGTTAATACTATTACGTACTAACGTATAACGTTATATACTATTACAATATAACGTATATCGCTATATACTATTACTATATAACGTATAACGATATATACTATTACGTATTAACGTATAACGTTATATACTATTACGTAATAGCGTATAACGTTATATAGTATTGCCATATCACGTATAACGTTGTATATTATTACGTACTAACGTATAACGTTACATACTATTACTATATAACGTATAACGTTATATACTTATACTATATAACGTATAACGTTATATACTATTAATATATAACGTATAACGATATATACTATTACGTATTAACGTATAACGTTATATACTATTACTATATAACGTATAACGTTATATACTATCACTATATAACGTATAACGATATATACTATTACGTATTAACGTATAACGTTATATAGTATTACCCTATCACGTATAACGTTGTATGTTATTACGTACTAACGTATAACGTTATATACTATTACTATATAACGTATAACGTTATATACTATTACTATATAACGTATAACGTTATATACTATTACTATATAACGTATAACGTTATATACTATTACGTATTAACGTATAACGTTATATACTATTACTATATAACGTATAACGTTATATACTTTTACTATATAACGTATAACGATATATACTATTCCGTACTATCGTATAACGTTATATACTATTACGTACTATCGTATAACGTTATATACTATTACGTACTATCGTATAACGTTATATACTATTACTATATAACGCATAACGTTATATAATATTACTATATAACGTATAACGTTACATACTATTACTATATAACGTATAACGTTATATACTTATACTATATAACGTATAACGTTATATACTATTACTATATAACGTATAACGATATATACTATTACGTATTAACGTATAACGTTATATAGTAATAGTATATAACGTATAACGATATATACTATTACGTATTAACGTATAACGTTATATAGTATTACCATATCACGTATAACGTTGTATATTATTACGTACTAACGTATAACGTTATATACTATTTCTATATATCGTATAACGTTATATACTATTACTATATAACGTATAACGTTATATACTATTACTATATAACGTATAACGCTATATACTATTACTATATAACGTATAACGTTATATACTATTACTATATAACGTATAACGTTGTATAGTATTACCTTATCACGTATAACGTTGTATATTATTACGTACTAACGTATAACGTTATATGCTATTACTATATAACGTATAACGTTGTATAGTATTACCATATCACGTATAACGTTGTATATTATTACGTACTAACGTATAACGTTATATACTATTACTAAATAACGTATAACGTTATATACTATTACTATATAACGTATAACGTTATATACTATTACTATATAACGTATAACGCTATATACTATTACTATATAACGTATAACGTTATATACTATTACTATATAACGTATAACGTTGTATAGTATTACCATATAACGTATAACGTTATATACTATTACGTACTAACGTATAACGTTATATACTATTACTATATAACGTATAAGGTTATATACTATTACTATATAACGTATAACGTTATATACTATTACGTATTAACGTATAACGTTATATACTATTACTATATAACGTATAACGTTATATACTATTACTATATAACGTATAACGTTATATACTATTACTATATAACGTATAACGTTATATACTATTACAATATAACGTATATCGCTATATACTATTACTATATAACGTATAACGATATATACTATTACGTATTAACGTATAACGTTATATACTATTACGTAATAGCGTATAACGTTATATAGTATTACCATATCACATATAACGTTATATACTATTACGTACTATCGTATAGCGTTATATACTATTACTATATAACGCATAACGTTATATAATATTACTATATAACGTATAACGTTGTATAGTATTACCATATAACGTATAACGTTATATACTATTACGTACTAACGTATAACGTTATATACTATTACGTACTAACGTATAACGTTATATACTATTACTATATAACGCATAACGTTATATAATATTACGTACTAACGTATAACGTTATATACTATTACTAATTAACGTATAACGTTACATACTATTACTATATAACGTATAACGTTATATACTATTACTATATAACGTATAACGCTATATACTATTACTATATAACGTATAACGTTATATACTATTACTATATAACGTATAACGTCATATACTATTACTATATAACGTATAACGTTATATACTTTTACTATATAACGTATAACGATATATACTATTCCGTACTATCGTATAACGTTATATACTATTACTGTATAACGCATAACGTTATATACTATTACTATATAACGTATAACGTTATATACTATTACTATATAACGCATAACGTTATATAATATTACTATATAACGTATAACGTTATATACTATTACTATATAACGTATAACGTTATATACTATTACTATATAACGTATAACGTTATATACTATTACGTAATAACGTATAACGCTATATAGTATTGCCATATCTCGTACAAGGTTGTATATTATTACGTACTAACGTATAACGTTATATACTATTACTATATAACGTATAACGTTATATACTATTACTATATAACGTATAACGTTATATACTTTTACTATATAACGTATAACGATATATACTATTCCGTACTAACGAATAACGTTATATACTATTACGTACTAACGTATAACGTTATATACTATTACTAAATAACGTATAACGTTACATACTATTACTATATAACGTATAACGTTATATACTATTACTATATAACGTATAACGCTATATACTATTACTATATAACGTATAACGTTATATACTATTACTATATAACGTATAACGTTGTATAGTATTACCATATAACGTATAACGTTATATACTATTACGTACTAACGTATAACGTTATGTACTATTACGTACTAACGTATAACGTTATATACTATTACTATATAACGCATAACGTTATATAATATTACGTACTAACGTATAACGTTATATACTATTACTAAATAACGTATAACGTTACATACTATTACTATATAACGTATAACGTTATATACTATTACTATATAACGTATAACGCTATATACTATTACTATATAACGTATAACGTTATATACTATTACTATATAACGTATAACGTTATATACTATTACTATATAACGTATAACGTTATATACTTTTACTATATAACGTATAACGATATATACTATTCCGTACTATCGTATAACGTTATATACTATTACTGTATAACGCATAACGTTATATACTATTACTATATAACGTATAACGCTATATACTATTACTATATAACGCATAACGTTATATAACATTACTATATAACGTATAACGTTATATACTATTACTATATAACGTATAACGCTATATACTATTACTATATAACGCATAACGTTATATACTATTACTATATAACGTATAACGTTATATACTATTACTATATAACGTATAACGCTATATACTATTACTATATAACGTATAACGTTATATACTATTACTATATAACGTATAACGTTGTATAGTATTACCATATCACGTATAACGTTGTATATTATTACGTACTAACGTATAACGTTATATACTATTACTAAATAACGTATAACGTTACATACTATTACTATATAACGTGTAACGTTATATACTATTACTATATAACGTATAACGCTATATACTATTACTATATAACGTATAACGTTATATACTATTACTATATAACGTATAACGTTGTATAGTATTACCATATAACGTATAACGTTATATACTATTACGTACTAACGTATAACGTTATATACTATTACTATATAACGTATAACGCTATATACTATTACTATATAACGTATAACGTTATATACTATTACTATATAACGTATAACGTTGTATAGTATTACCATATAACGTATAACGTTATATACTATTACGTACTAACGTATAACGTTATATACTATTACAATATAACGTATATCGCTATATACTATTACTATATAACGTATAACGATATATACTATTACGTATTAACGTATAACGTTATATACTATTACGTAATAGCGTATAACGTTATATAGTATTACCATATCACGTATAACGTTATATACTATTACGTACTATCGTATAACGTTATATACTATTACTATATAACGCATAACGTTATATAATATTACTATATAACGTATAACGTTACATACTATTACTATATAACGTATAACGTTATATACTTATACTATATAACGTATAACGTTATATACTATTACTATGTAACGTATAACGATATATACCATTACGTATTAACGTATAACGTTATATACTATTACTATATAACGTATAACGTTATATACTATTACTATATAACGTATAACGATATATACTATTACGTATTAACGTATAACGTTATATAGTATTACCATATCACGTATAACGTTGTATGTTATTACGTACTAACGTATAACGTTATATACTATTACTATATAACGTATAACGTTATATACTATTACTATATAACGTATAACGATATATACTATTACGTATTAACGTATAACGTTATATACTATTACTATATAACGTATAACGTTATATACTATTACTATATAACGTATAACGATATATGCTATTACGTATTAACGTATAACGTTACATACTATTACTATATAACGTATAACGTTATATACTTATACTATATAACGTATAACGTTACATACTATTACTATATAACGTATAACGTTATATACTTATACTATATAACGTATAACGTTATATACTATTACTATACAACGTATAACGATATATACTATTACGTATTAACGTATAACGTTATATACTATTACTATATAACGTATAACGTTATATACTATTACTATATAACGTATAACGATATATACTATTACGTATTAACGTATAACGTTATATACTATTACTATATAACGTATAACGTTATATACTTTTACTATATAACGTATAACGATATATACTATTCCGTACTATCGTATAACGTTATATACTATTACGTAATAGCGTATAACGCTATATAGTATTACCATATCACGTATAACGTTGTATATTATTACGCACTAACGTATAACCTTATATGCTATTACTATATAACGTATAACGTTATATACTATTACGTATTAACGTATAACGTTATATAGTATTACTATATAACGCATAACGTTATATAATATTACTATATAACGTATAACGTTATATACTATTACTATACAACGTATAACGATATATACTATTACGTATTAACGTATAACGTTATATACTATTACTATATAACGTATAACCTTATATACTATTACTATATAACGTATAACGTTATATACTATTACGTAATAACGTATAACTTTATATACTATTACGTAATAACGTATAACGTTATATACTATTACGTAATAACGTATAACGCTATGTAGTATTGCCATATCACGTATAACGTTGTATATTATTACGTACTAACGTATAACGTTATATGCTATTACTATATAACGTATAACGTTATATACTAATACTATATAACGTAAAACGTTATATACTATTACTATATAACGTATAACGTTGTATAGTATTACCATATCACGTATAACGTTGTATATTATTACGTACTAACGTATAACGTTATATACTATTACTAAATAACGTATATCGTTACATACTATTACTATATAACGTATAACGTCATATACTATTACTATATAACGTATAACGCTATATACTATTACTATATAACGTATAACGTTATATACTATTACTATATAACGTATAACGTTGTATAATATTACCATATAACGTATAACGTTATATACTATTACGTACTAACGTATAACGTTATATACTATTACAATATAACGTATATCGCTATATACTATTACTATATAACGTATAACGATATATACTATTACGTATTAACGTATAACGTTATATACTATTACGTAATAGCGTATAACGTTATATAGTATTGCCATATCACGTATAACGTTGTATATTATTACGTACTAACGTATAACGTTACATACTATTACTATATAACGTATAACGTTATATACTTATACTATATAACGTATAACGTTATATACTATTAATATATAACGTATAACGATATATACTATTACGTATTAACGTATAACGTTATATACTATTACTATATAACGTATAACGTTATATACTATCACTATATAACGTATAACGATATATACTATTACGTATTAACGTATAACGTTATATAGTATTACCCTATCACGTATAACGTTGTATGTTATTACGTACTAACGTATAACGTTATATACTATTACTATATAACGTATAACGTTATATACTATTACTATATAACGTATAACGTTATATACTATTACTATATAACGTATAACGTTATATACTATTACGTATTAACGTATAACGTTATATACTATTACTATATAACGTATAACGTTATATACTTTTACTATATAACGTATAACGATATATACTATTCCGTACTATCGTATAACGTTATATACTATTACGTACTATCGTATAACGTTATATACTATTACGTACTATCGTATAACGTTATATACTATTACTATATAACGCATAACGTTATATAATATTACTATATAACGTATAACGTTACATACTATTACTATATAACGTATAACGTTATATACTTATACTATATAACGTATAACGTTATATACTATTACTATCTAACGTATAACGATATATACTATTACGTATTAACGTATAACGTTATATACTAATACTATATAACGTATAACGATATATACTATTACGTATTAACGTATAACGTTATATAGTATTACCATATCACGTATAACGTTGTATATTATTACGTACTAACGTATAACGTTATATACTATTTCTATATACCGTATAACGTTATATACTATTACTATATAACGTATAACGTTATATACTATTACTATATAACGTATAACGCTATATACTATTACTATATAACGTATAACGTTATATACTATTACTATATAACGTATAACGTTGTATAGTATTACCTTATCACGTATAACGTTGTATATTATTACGTACTAACGTATAACGTTATATGCTATTACTATATAACGTATAACGTTGTATAGTATTACCATATCACGTATAACGTTGTATATTATTACGTACTAACGTATAACGTTATATACTATTACTAAATAACGTATAACGTTACATACTATTACTATATAACGTATAACGTTATATACTATTACTATATAACGTATAACGCTATATACTATTACTATATAACGTATAACGTTATATACTATTACTATATAACGTATAACGTTGTATAGTATTACCATATAACGTATAACGTTATATACTATTACGTACTAACGTATAACGTTATATACTATTACTATATAACGTATAAGGTTATATACTATTACTATATAACGTATAACGTTATATACTATTACGTATTAACGTATAACGTTATATACTATTACTATATAACGTATAACGTTATATACTATTACTATATAACGTATAACGTTATATACTATTACTATATAACGTATAACGTTATATACTATTACAATATAACGTATATCGCTATATACTATTACTATATAACGTATAACGATATATACTATTACGTATTAACGTATAACGTTATATACTATTACGTAATAGCGTATAACGTTATATAGTATTACCATATCACATATAACGTTATATACTATTACGTACTATCGTATAGCGTTATATACTATTACTATATAACGCATAACGTTATATAATATTACTATATAACGTATAACGTTGTATAGTATTACCATATAACGTATAACGTTATATACTATTACGTACTAACGTATAACGTTATATACTATTACGTACTAACGTATAACGTTATATACTATTACTATATAACGCATAACGTTATATAATATTACGTACTAACGTATAACGTTATATACTATTACTAAATAACGTATAACGTTACATACTATTACTATATAACGTATAACGTTATATACTATTACTATATAACGTATAACGCTATATACTATTACTATATAACGTATAACGTTATATACTATTACTATATAACGTATAACGTCATATACTATTACTATATAACGTATAACGTTATATACTTTTACTATATAACGTATAACGATATATACTATTCCGTACTATCGTATAACGTTATATACTATTACTGTATAACGCATAACGTTATATACTATTACTATATAACGTATAACGTTATATACTATTACTATATAACGCATAACGTTATATAATATTACTATATAACGTATAACGTTATATACTATTACTATATAACGTATAACGTTATATACTATTACTATATAACGTATAACGTTATATACTATTACGTAATAACGTATAACGCTATATAGTATTGCCATATCTCGTACAAGGTTGTATATTATTACGTACTAACGTATAACGTTATATACTATTACTATATAACGTATAACGTTATATACTATTACTATATAACGTATAACGTTATATACTTTTACTATATAACGTATAACGATATATACTATTCCGTACTAACGAATAACGTTATATACTATTACGTACTAACGTATAACGTTATATACTATTACTAAATAACGTATAACGTTACATACTATTACTATATAACGTATAACGTTATATACTATTACTATATAACGTATAACGCTATATACTATTACTATATAACGTATAACGTTATATACTATTACTATATAACGTATAACGTTGTATAGTATTACCATATAACGTATAACGTTATATACTATTACGTACTAACGTATAACGTTATGTACTATTACGTACTAACGTATAACGTTATATACTATTACTATATAACGCATAACGTTATATAATATTACGTACTAACGTATAACGTTATATACTATTACTAAATAACGTATAACGTTACATACTATTACTATATAACGTATAACGTTATATACTATTACTATATAACGTATAACGCTATATACTATTACTATATAACGTATAACGTTATATACTATTACTATATAACGTATAACGTTATATACTATTACTATATAACGTATAACGTTATATACTTTTACTATATAACGTATAACGATATATACTATTCCGTACTATCGTATAACGTTATATACTATTACTGTATAACGCATAACGTTATATACTATTACTATATAACGTATAACGCTATATACTATTACTATATAACGCATAACGTTATATAACATTACTATATAACGTATAACGTTATATACTATTACTATATAACGTATAACGCTATATACTATTACTATATAACGCATAACGTTATATAACATTACTATATAACGTATAACGTTATATACTATTACTATATAACGCATAACGTTATATAACATTACTATATAACGTATAACGTTATATACTATTACTATATAACGTATAACGTTATATACTATTACTATATAACGTATAACGTTATATACTATTACGTAATAACGTATAACGCTATATAGTATTGCCATATTTCGTACAACGTTGTATATTATTACGTACTAACGTATAACGTTATATACTATTACTATATAACGTATAACGTTATATACTATTACTATATAACGTATAACGTTATATACTATTACTATATAACGTATAACGTTGTATAGTATTACCATATCACGTATAACGTTGTATATTATTACGTACTAACGTATAACGTTATATACTATTACTAAATAACGTATAACGTTACATACTATTACTATATAACGTATAACGTTATATACTATTACTATATAACGTATAACGCTATATACTATTACTATATAACGTATAACGTTATATACTATTACTATATAACGTATAACGTTGTATAGTATTACCATATAACGTATAACGTTATATACTATTACGTACTAACGTATAACGTTATATACTATTACTATATAACGTATAAGGTTATATACTATTACTATATAACGTGTAACGTTATATACTATTACGTATTAACGTATAACGTTATATACTATTACTATATAACGTATAACGTTATATACTATTACTATATAACGTATAACGTTATATACTATTACTATATAACGTATAACGTTATATACTATTACTATATAACGTATAACGTTATATACTATTACAATATAACGTATATCGCTATATACTATTACTATATAACGTATAACGATATATACTATTACGTATTAACGTATAACGTTATATACTATTACGTAATAGCGTATAACGTTATATAGTATTACCATATCACATATAACGTTATATACTATTACGTACTATCGTATAACGTTATATACTATTACTATATAACGCATAACGTTATATAATATTACTATATAACGTATAACGTTGTATAGTATTACCATATAACGTATAACGTTATATACTATTACGTACTAACGTATAACGTTATATACTATTACGTACTAACGTATAACGTTATATACTATTACTATATAACGCATAACGTTATATAATATTACGTACTAACGTATAACGTTATATACTATTACTAAATAACGTATAACGTTACATACTATTACTATATAACGTATAACGTTATATACTATTACTATATAACGTATAACGCTATATACTATTACTATATAACGTATAACGTTATATACTATTACTATATAACGTATAACGTTATATACTATTACTATATAACGTATAACGTTATATACTTTTACTATATAACGTATAACGATATATACTATTCCGTACTATCGTATAACGTTATATACTATTACTGTATAACGCATAACGTTATATACTATTACTATATAACGTATAACGTTATATACTATTACTATATAACGCATAACGTTATATAATATTACTATATAACGTATAACGTTATATACTATTACTATATAACGTATAACGTTATATACTATTACTATATAACGTATAACGTTATATACTATTACGTAATAACGTATAACGCTATATAGTATTGCCATATCTCGTACAACGTTGTATATTATTACGTACTAACGTATAACGTTATATACTATTACTATATAACGTATAACATTATATACTATTACTATATAACGTATAACGTTATATACTTTTACTATATAACGTATAACGATATATACTATTCCGTACTAACGAATAACGTTATATACTATTACGTACTAACGTATAACGTTATATACTATTACTAAATAACGTATAACGTTACATACTATTACTATATAACGTATAACGTTATATACTATTACTATATAACGTATAACGCTATATACTATTACTATATAACGTATAACGTTATATACTATTACTATATAACGTATAACGTTGTATAGTATTACCATATAACGTATAACGTTATATACTATTACGTACTAACGTATAACGTTATGTACTATTACGTACTAACGTATAACGTTATATACTATTACTATATAACGCATAACGTTATATAATATTACGTACTAACGTATAACGTTATATACTATTACTAAATAACGTATAACGTTACATACTATTACTATATAACGTATAACGTTATATACTATTACTATATAACGTATAACGATATATACTATTACGTATTAACGTATAACGTTATATACTATTACTATATAACGTATAACGTTATATACTTTTACTATATAACGTATAACGATATATACTATTCCGTACTATCGTATAACGTTATATACTATTACGTAATAGCGTATAACGCTATATAGTATTACCATATCACGTATAACGTTGTATATTATTACGCACTAACGTATAACCTTATATGCTATTACTATATAACGTATAACGTTATATACTATTACGTATTAACGTATAACGTTATATAGTATTACTATATAACGCATAACGTTATATAATATTACTATATAACGTATAACGTTATATACTATTACTATACAACGTATAACGATATATACTATTACGTATTAACGTATAACGTTATATACTATTACTATATAACGTATAACCTTATATACTATTACTATATAACGTATAACGTTATATACTATTACGTAATAACGTATAACTTTATATACTATTACGTAATAACGTATAACGTTATATACTATTACGTAATAACGTATAACGCTATGTAGTATTGCCATATCACGTATAACGTTGTATATTATTACGTACTAACGTATAACGTTATATGCTATTACTATATAACGTATAACGTTATATACTAATACTATATAACGTAAAACGTTATATACTATTACTATATAACGTATAACGTTGTATAGTATTACCATATCACGTATAACGTTGTATATTATTACGTACTAACGTATAACGTTATATACTATTACTAAATAACGTATATCGTTACATACTATTACTATATAACGTATAACGTCATATACTATTACTATATAACGTATAACGCTATATACTATTACTATATAACGTATAACGTTATATACTATTACTATATAACGTATAACGTTGTATAATATTACCATATAACGTATAACGTTATATACTATTACGTACTAACGTATAACGTTATATACTATTACAATATAACGTATATCGCTATATACTATTACTATATAACGTATAACGATATATACTATTACGTATTAACGTATAACGTTATATACTATTACGTAATAGCGTATAACGTTATATAGTATTGCCATATCACGTATAACGTTGTATATTATTACGTACTAACGTATAACGTTACATACTATTACTATATAACGTATAACGTTATATACTTATACTATATAACGTATAACGTTATATACTATTACTATATAACGTATAACGATATATACTATTACGTATTAACGTATAACGTTATATACTATTACTATATAACGTATAACGTTATATACTATCACTATATAACGTATAACGATATATACTATTACGTATTAACGTATAACGTTATATAGTATTACCCTATCACGTATAACGTTGTATGTTATTACGTACTAACGTATAACGTTATATACTATTACTATATAACGTATAACGTTATATACTATTACTATATAACGTATAACGTTATATACTATTACTATATAACGTATAACGTTATATACTATTACGTATTAACGTATAACGTTATATACTATTACTATATAACGTATAACGTTATATACTTTTACTATATAACGTATAACGATATATACTATTCCGTACTATCGTATAACGTTATATACTATTACGTACTATCGTATAACGTTATATACTATTACGTACTATCGTATAACGTTATACACTATTACTATATAACGCATAACGTTATATAATATTACTATATAACGTATAACGTTACATACTATTACTATATAACGTATAACGTTATATACTTATACTATATAACGTATAACGTTATATACTATTACTATCTAACGTATAACGATATATACTATTACGTATTAACGTATAACGTTATATACTAATACTATATAACGTATAACGATATATACTATTACGTATTAACGTATAACGTTATATAGTATTACCATATCACGTATAACGTTGTATATTATTACGTACTAACGTATAACGTTATATACTATTTCTATATATCGTATAACGTTATATACTATTACTATATAACGTATAACGTTATATACTATTACTATATAACGTATAACGCTATATACTATTACTATATAACGTATAACGTTATATACTATTACTATATAACGTATAACGTTGTATAGTATTACCTTATCACGTATAACGTTGTATATTATTACGTACTAACGTATAACGTTATATGCTATTACTATATAACGTATAACGTTGTATAGTATTACCATATCACGTATAACGTTGTATATTATTACGTACTAACGTATAACGTTATATACTATTACTAAATAACGTATAACGTTACATACTATTACTATATAACGTATAACGTTATATACTATTACTATATAACGTATAACGCTATATACTATTACTATATAACGTATAACGTTATATACTATTACTATATAACGTATAACGTTGTATAGTATTACCATATAACGTATAACGTTATATACTATTACGTACTAACGTATAACGTTATATACTATTACTATATAACGTATAAGGTTATATACTATTACTATATAACGTATAACGTTATATACTATTACGTATTAACGTATAACGTTATATACTATTACTATATAACGTATAACGTTATATACTATTACTATATAACGTATAACGTTATATACTATTACTATATAACGTATAACGTTATATACTATTACAATATAACGTATATCGCTATATACTATTACTATATAACGTATAACGATATATACTATTACGTATTAACGTATAACGTTATATACTATTACGTAATAGCGTATAACGTTATATAGTATTACCATATCACATATAACGTTATATACTATTACGTACTATCGTATAGCGTTATATACTATTACTATATAACGCATAACGTTATATAATATTACTATATAACGTATAACGTTGTATAGTATTACCATATAACGTATAACGTTATATACTATTACGTACTAACGTATAACGTTATATACTATTACGTACTAACGTATAACGTTATATACTATTACTATATAACGCATAACGTTATATAATATTACGTACTAACGTATAACGTTATATACTATTACTAAATAACGTATAACGTTACATACTATTACTATATAACGTATAACGTTATATACTATTACTATATAACGTATAACGCTATATACTATTACTATATAACGTATAACGTTATATACTATTACTATATAACGTATAACGTCATATACTATTACTATATAACGTATAACGTTATATACTTTTACTATATAACGTATAACGATATATACTATTCCGTACTATCGTATAACGTTATATACTATTACTGTATAACGCATAACGTTATATACTATTACTATATAACGTATAACGTTATATACTATTACTATATAACGCATAACGTTATATAATATTACTATATAACGTATAACGTTATATACTATTACTATATAACGTATAACGTTATATACTATTACTATATAACGTATAACGTTATATACTATTACGTAATAACGTATAACGCTATATAGTATTGCCATATCTCGTACAACGTTGTATATTATTACGTACTAACGTATAACGTTATATACTATTACTATATAACGTATAACGTTATATACTATTACTATATAACGTATAACGTTATATACTTTTACTATATAACGTATAACGATATATACTATTCCGTACTAACGTATAACGTTATATACTATTACGTACTAACGTATAACGTTATATACTATTACTAAATAACGTATAACGTTACATACTATTACTATATAACGTATAACGTTATATACTATTACTATATAACGTATAACGCTATATACTATTACTATATAACGTATAACGTTATATACTATTACTATATAACGTATAACGTTGTATAGTATTACCATATAACGTATAACGTTATATACTATTACGTACTAACGTATAACGTTATGTACTATTACGTACTAACGTATAACGTTATATACTATTACTATATAACGCATAACGTTATATAATATTACGTACTAACGTATAACGTTATATACTATTACTAAATAACGTATAACGTTACATACTATTACTATATAACGTATAACGTTATATACTATTACTATATAACGTATAACGCTATATACTATTACTATATAACGTATAACGTTATATACTATTACTATATAACGTATAACGTTATATACTATTACTATATAACGTATAACGTTATATACTTTTACTATATAACGTATAACGATATATACTATTCCGTACTATCGTATAACGTTATATACTATTACTGTATAACGCATAACGTTATATACTATTACTATATAACGTATAACGCTATATACTATTACTATATAACGCATAACGTTATATAACATTACTATATAACGTATAACGTTATATACTATTACTATATAACGTATAACGCTATATACTATTACTATATAACGCATAACGTTATATAACATTACTATATAACGTATAACGTTATATACTATTACTATATAACGCATAACGTTATATAACATTACTATATAACGTATAACGTTATATACTATTACTATATAACGTATAACGTTATATACTATTACTATATAACGTATAACGTTATATACTATTACGTAATAACGTATAACGCTATATAGTATTGCCATATTTCGTACAACGTTGTATATTATTACGTACTAACGTATAACGTTATATACTATTACTATATAACGTATAACGTTATATACTATTACTATATAACGTATAACGTTATATACTATTACTATATAACGTATAACGTTGTATAGTATTACCATATCACGTATAACGTTGTATATTATTACGTACTAACGTATAACGTTATATACTATTACTAAATAACGTATAACGTTACATACTATTACTATATAACGTATAACGTTATATACTATTACTATATAACGTATAACGCTATATACTATTACTATATAACGTATAACGTTATATACTATTACTATATAACGTATAACGTTGTATAGTATTACCATATAACGTATAACGTTATATACTATTACGTACTAACGTATAACGTTATATACTATTACTATATAACGTATAAGGTTATATACTATTACTATATAACGTATAACGTTATATACTATTACGTATTAACGTATAACGTTATATACTATTACTATATAACGTATAACGTTATATACTATTACTATATAACGTATAACGTTATATACTATTACTATATAACGTATAACGTTATATACTATTACTATATAACGTATAACGTTATATACTATTACAATATAACGTATATCGCTATATACTATTACTATATAACGTATAACGATATATACTATTACGTATTAACGTATAACGTTATATACTATTACGTAATAGCGTATAACGTTATATAGTATTACCATATCACATATAACGTTATATACTATTACGTACTATCGTATAACGTTATATACTATTACTATATAACGCATAACGTTATATAATATTACTATATAACGTATAACGTTGTATAGTATTACCATATAACGTATAACGTTATATACTATTACGTACTAACGTATAACGTTATATACTATTACGTACTAACGTATAACGTTATATACTATTACTATATAACGCATAACGTTATATAATATTACGTACTAACGTATAACGTTATATACTATTACTAAATAACGTATAACGTTACATACTATTACTATATAACGTATAACGTTATATACTATTACTATATAACGTATAACGCTATATACTATTACTATATAACGTATAACGTTATATACTATTACTATATAACGTATAACGTTATATACTATTACTATATAACGTATAACGTTATATACTTTTACTATATAACGTATAACGATATATACTATTCCGTACTATCGTATAACGTTATATACTATTACTGTATAACGCATAACGTTATATACTATTACTATATAACGTATAACGTTATATACTATTACTATATAACGCATAACGTTATATAATATTACTATATAACGTATAACGTTATATACTATTACTATATAACGTATAACGTTATATACTATTACTATATAACGTATAACGTTATATACTATTACGTAATAACGTATAACGCTATATAGTATTGCCATATCTCGTACAACGTTGTATATTATTACGTACTAACGTATAACGTTATATACTATTACTATATAACGTATAACGTTATATACTATTACTATATAACGTATAACGTTATATACTTTTACTATATAACGTATAACGATATATACTATTCCGTACTAACGAATAACGTTATATACTATTACGTACTAACGTATAACGTTATATACTATTACTAAATAACGTATAACGTTACATACTATTACTATATAACGTATAACGTTATATACTATTACTATATAACGTATAACGCTATATACTATTACTATATAACGTATAACGTTATATACTATTACTATATAACGTATAACGTTGTATAGTATTACCATATAACGTATAACGTTATATACTATTACGTACTAACGTATAACGTTATGTACTATTACGTACTAACGTATAACGTTATATACTATTACTATATAACGCATAACGTTATATAATATTACGTACTAACGTATAACGTTATATACTATTACTAAATAACGTATAACGTTACATACTATTACTATATAACGTATAACGTTATATACTATTACTATATAACGTATAACGCTATATACTATTACTATATAACGTATAACGTTATATACTATTACTATATAACGTATAACGTTATATACTATTACTATATAACGTATAACGTTATATACTTTTACTATATAACGTATAACGATATATACTATTCCGTACTATCGTATAACGTTATATACTATTACTGTATAACGCATAACGTTATATACTATTACTATATAACGTATAACGCTATATACTATTACTATATAACGCATAACGTTATATAACATTACTATATAACGTATAACGTTATATACTATTACTATATAACGTATAACGCTATATACTATTACTATATAACGCATAACGTTATATAACATTACTATATAACGTATAACGTTATATACTATTACTATATAACGCATAACGTTATATAACATTACCTTATAACGTATAACGTTATATACTATTACTATATAACGTATAACGTTATATACTATTACTATATAACGTATAACGTTATATACTATTACGTAATAACGTATAACGCTATATGGTATTGCCATATTTCGTACAACGTTGTATATTATTACGTACTAACGTATAACGTTATATACTATTACTATATAACGTATAACGTTATATACTATTACTATATAACGTATAACGTTATATACTATTACGTATTAACGTATAACGTTATATAGTATTACCATATCACGTATAACGTTGTATATTATTACGCACTAACGTATAACCTTATATGCTATTACTATATAACGTATAACGTTATATACTATTACTATATAACATGTAACGTTATATACTATTACTATATAACGTATAACGTTATATACTATTACTATATAACGTATAACGTTATATACTATTACTATATAACGTATAACGTTATATACTATTACGTATTAACGTATAACGTTATATAGTATTACTATATAACGCATAACGTTATATAATATTACTATATAACGTATAACGTTATATACTATTACTATATAACGTATAACCTTATATACTATTACTATATAACGTATAACGTTATATACTATTACGTAATAACGTATAACGTTATATACTATTACGTAATAACGTATAACGCTATGTAGTATTGCCATATCACGTATAACGTTGTATATTATTACGTACTAACGTATAACGTTATATACTATTACTATATAACGTATAACGTTATATACTATTACTATATAACGTATAACGTTATAGACTATTACGTATTATCGTATAACGTTATATAGTATTACTATATAACGTATAACGTTATATACTATTACTATATAACGTATAACGTTATATACTATTATAAAAGTATATAACGTATAACGTTATATACTTTTACTATATAACGTATAACGATATATACTATTCCGTTCTATCGTATAACGTTATATACTATTACTGTATAACGCATAACGTTATATACTATTACTATATAACGTATAACGTTATATACTATTACTATATAACGCATAACGTTATATAATATTACTATATAACGTATAACGTTATATACTAATACTATATAACGTATAACGTTATATACTATTACTATATAACGTATAACGTTATATACTATTAATATATAACGTATAACGTTATATACTATTACTATATAACGTATAACGCTATATACTATTACTATATAACGTATAACGTTATATACTATTACTATATAACGTATAACGTTGTATAGTATTACCATATCACGTATAACGTTGTATATTATTACGTACTAACGTATAACGTTATATACTATTACTAAATAACGTATAACGTTACATACTATTACTATATAACGTATAACGTTATATACTATTACTATATAACGTATAACGCTATATACTATTACTATATAACGTATAACGTTATATACTATTACTATATAACGTATAACGTTGTATAGTATTACCATATAACGTATAACGTTATATACTATTACTATATAACGTATAACGATATATACTATTACGTATTAACGTATAACGTTATATACTATTACTATATAACGTATAACGTTATATACTATCACTATATAACGTATAACGATATATACTATTACGTATTAACGTATAACGTTATATAGTATTACCCTATCACGTATAACGTTGTATGTTATTACGTACTAACGTATAACGTTATATACTATTACTATATAACGTATAACGTTATATACTATTACTATATAACGTATAACGTTATATACTATTACTATATAACGTATAACGTTATATACTATTACTATATAACGTATAACGTTATATACTATTACGTATTAACGTATAACGTTATATACTATTACTATATAACGTATAACGTTATATACTTTTACTATATAACGTATAACGATATATACTATTCCGTACTATCGTATAACGTTATATACTATTACGTACTATCGTATAACGTTATATACTATTACGTACTATCGTATAACGTTATATACTATTACTATATAACGCATAACGTTATATAATATTACTATATAACGTATAACGTTACATACTATTACTATATAACGTATAACGTTATATACTTATACTATATAACGTATAACGTTATATACCATTACTATCTAACGTATAACGATATATACTATTACGTATTAACGTATAACGTTATATACTATTACTATATAACGTATAACGATATATACTATTACGTATTAACGTATAACGTTATATAGTATTACCATATCACGTATAACGTTGTATATTATTACGTACTAACGTATAACGTTATATACTATTTCTATATATCGTATAACGTTATATACTATTACTATATAACGTATAACGTTATATACTATTACTATATAACGTATAACGCTATATACTATTACTATATAACGTATAACGTTATATACTATTACTATATAACGTATAACGTTGTATAGTATTACCTTATCACGTATAACGTTGTATATTATTACGTACTAACGTATAACGTTATATGCTATTACTATATAACGTATAACGTTATATACTAATACTATATAACGTAAAACGTTATATACTATTACTATATAACGTATAACGTTATATACTATTACTATATAACGTATAACGTTATAGACTATTACGTATTATCGTATAACGTTATATAGTATTACTATATAACGTATAACGTTATATACTATTACTATATAACGTATAACGTTATATGCTTTTACTATATAACGTATAACGATATATTCTATTCCGTTCTATCGTATAACGTTATATACTATTACTGTATAACGCATAACGTTATATACTATTACTATATAACGTATAACGTTATATACTATTACTATATAACGCATAACGTTATATAATATTACTATATAACGTATAACGTTATATACTAATACTATATAACGTATAACGTTATATACTATTACTATATAACGTATAACGTTATATACTATTACTATATAACGTATAACGTTATATACTATTACTATATAACGTATAACGCTATACACTATTACTATATAACGTATAACGTTATATACTATTACTATATAACGTATAACGTTGTATAGTATTACCATATCACGTATAACGTTGTATATTATTACGTACTAACGTATAACGTTATATACTATTACTAAATAACGTATAACGTTACATACTATTACTATATAACGTATAACGTTATATACTATTACTATATAACGTATAACGCTATATACTATTACTATATAACGTATAACGTTATATACTATTACTATATAACGTATAACGTTGTATAGTATTACCATATAACGTATAACGTTATATACTATTACGTACTAACGTATAACGTTATATACTATTACTATATAACGTATAAGGTTATATACTATTACTATATAACGTATAACGTTATATACTATTACGTATTAACGTATAACGTTATATACTATTACTATATAACGTATAACGTTATATACTATTACTATATAACGTATAACGTTATATACTATTACTATATAACGTATAACGTTATATACTATTACAATATAACGTATATCGCTATATACTATTACTATATAACGTATAACGATATATACTATTACGTATTAACGTATAACGTTATATACTATTACGTAATAGCGTATAACGTTATATAGTATTACCATATCACGTATAACGTTATATACTATTACGTACTATCGTATAACGTTATATACTATTACTATATAACGCATAACGTTATACAATATTACTATATAACGTATAACGTTACATACTATTACTATATAACGTATAACGTTATATACTTACACTATATAACGTATAACGTTATATACTATTACTATATAACGTATAACGTTATATACTATTACTATATAACGTATAACGTTGTATATTATTACGTACTAACGTATAACGTTATATACTATTACTAAATAACGTATAACGTTACATAATATTACTATATAACGTATAACGTTATACACTATTACTATATAACGTATAACGCTACATACTATTACTATATAACGTATAACGTTATATACTATTACTATATAACGTATAACGTTGTATAGTATTACCATATAACGTATAACGTTATATACTATTACGTACTAACGTATAACGTTATATACTATTGCGTACTAACGTATAACGTTATATACTATTACTATATAACGTATAACGTTATATACTATTACTATATAACGTATAACGTTATATACTATTACTATATAACGTATAACGTTATATACTATTACTATATAGCGTATAACGTTATATACTATTACTATATAAGGTATAACGTTATAGACTATTACGTATTAACGTATAACGTTATATAGTATTACTATATAACGTATAACGTTCTATACTATTACTATATAACGTATAACGTTATATACTTTTACTATATAACGTATAACGTTATATACTATTACGTAATAACGTATAACGCTATATAGTATTGCCATATCACGTATAACGATGTATATTATTACGTACTAACGTATAACGTTATATACTAATACTATATAACGTAAAACGTTATATACTATTACTATATAACGTATAACGTTGTATAGTATTACCATATCACGTATAACGTTATATACTATTACGTAATAACGTATAACGCTATATAGTATTGCCATATCACGTATAACGATGTATATTATTACGTACTAACGTATAACGTTATATACTATTACTATATAACGTATAACGTTATAGACTATTACGTATTAACGTATAACGTTATATACTATTACTATATAACGTATAACGTTATATACTATTACTGTATAACGTATAACGTTATATACTGTTACGTAATAACGTATAACGCTATATAGTATTGCCATATCACGTATAACGATGTATATTATTACGTACTAACGTATAACGTTATATACTAATACTATATAACGTAAAACGTTATATACTATTACTATATAACGTATAACGTTGTATAGTATTACCATATCACGTATAACGTTGTATATTATTACGTACTAACGTATAACGTTATATACTATTACTAAATAACGTATATCGTTACATACTATTACTATATAACGTATAACGTCATATACTATTACTATATAACGTATAACGCTATATACTATTACTATATAACGTATAACGTTATATACTATTACTGTATAACGTATAACGTTGTATAATATTACCATATAACGTATAACGTTATATACTATTACGTACTAACGTATAACGTTATATACTATTACAATATAACGTATATCGCTATATACTATTACTATATAACGTATAACGATATATACTATTACGTATTAACGTATAACGTTATATACTATTACGTAATAGCGTATAACGTTATATAGTATTACCATATCACGTATAACGTTATATACTATTACGTACTATCGTATAACGTTATATACTATTACTATATAACGCATAACGTTATATAATATTACTATATAACGTATAACGTTACATACTATTACTATATAACGTATAACGTTATATACTTATACTATATAACGTATAACGTTATATACTATTACTATATAACGTATAACGATATATACTATTACGTATTAACGTATAACGTTATATACTATTACTATATAACGTATAACGTTATATACTATCACTATATAACGTATAACGATATATACTATTACGTATTAACGTATAACGTTATATAGTATTACCCTATCACGTATAACGTTGTATGTTATTACGTACTAACGTATAACGTTATATACTATTACTATATAACGTATAACGTTATATACTATTACTATATAACGTATAACGTTATATACTGTTACTATATAACGTATAACGTTATATACTATTACGTATTAACGTATAACGTTATATACTATTACTATATAACGTATAACGTTATATACTTTTACTATATAACGTATAACGATATATACTATTCCGTACTATCGTATAACGTTATATACTATTACGTACTATCGTATAACGTTATATACTATTACTATATAACGCATAACGTTATATAATATTACTATATAACGTATAACGTTACATACTATTACTATATAACGTATAACGTTATATACTTATACTATATAACGTATAACGTTATATACTATTACTATCTAACGTATAACGATATATACTATTACGTATTAACGTATAACGTTATATACTATTACTATATAACGTATAACGATATATACTATTACGTATTAACGTATAACGTTATATAGTATTACCATATCACGTATAACGTTGTATATTATTACGTACTAACGTATAACGTTATATACTATTTCTATATATCGTATAACGTTATATACTATTACTATATAACGTATAACGTTATATACTATTACTATATAACGTATAACGCTATATACTATTACTATATAACGTATAACGTTATATACTATTACTATATAACGTATAACGTTGTATAGTATTACCTTATCACGTATAACGTTGTATATTATTACGTACTAACGTATAACGTTATATGCTATTACTATATAACGTATAACGTTATATACTAATACTATATAACGTAAAACGTTATATACTATTACTATATAACGTATAACGTTATATACTATTACTATATAACGTATAACGTTATAGACTATTACGTATTATCGTATAACGTTATATAGTATTACTATATAACGTATAACGTTATATACTATTACTATATAACGTATAACGTTATATACTTTTACTATATGACGTATAACGATATATACTATTCCGTTCTATCGTATAACGTTATATACTATTACTGTATAACGCATAACGTTATATACTATTACTATATAACGTATAACGTTATATACTATTACTATATAACGCATAACGTTATATAATATTGCTATATAACGTATAACGTTATATACTAATACTATATAACGTATAACGTTATATACTATTACTATATAACGTATAACGTTATATACTATTACTATATAACGTATAACGTTATATACTATTACTATATAACGTATAACGCTATACACTATTACTATATAACGTATAACGTTATATACTATTACTATATAACGTATAACGTTGTATAGTATTACCATATCACGTATAACTTTGTATATTATTACGTACTAACGTATAACGTTATATACTATTACTAAATAACGTATAACGTTACATACTATTACTATATAACGTATAACGTTATATACTATTACTATATAACGTATAACGTTATATACTATTACGTACTAACGTATAACGTTATATACTATTACTATATAACGCATAACGTTTTATAATATTACTATATAACGTATAACGTTATATACTATTACTATATAGCGTATAACGTTGTATAGTATTACTATATAACGTATAACGTTATATACTATTACTATATAAAGTATAACGTTATATACTATTACGTATTAACGTATAACGTTATATACTATTACTATATAACGTATAACGTTATATACTATTACTATATAACGTATAACGTTATATACTATTACTATATAACGTATAACGTTATATACTATTACAATATAACGTATATCGCTATATACTATTACTATATAACGTATAACGATATATACTATTACGTATTAACGTATAACGTTATATACTATTACGTAATAGCGTATAACGTTATATAGTATTACCATATCACGTATAACGTTATATACTATTACGTACTATCGTATAACGTTATATACTATTACTATATAACGTATAACGTTATATACTATTACGTAATAACGTATAACGCTATATAGTATTGCCATATCACGTATAACGATGTATATTATTACGTACTAACGTATAACGTTATATACTATTACTATATAACGTATAACGTAATAGACTATTACGTATTAACGTATAACGTTATATAGTATTACTATATAACGTATAACGTTATATACTATTACTATATAACGTATAACGTTATATACTATTACTATATAACGTATAACGATATATATTATTACGTATTAACGTATAACGTTATATAGTCTTACCATATCACGTATAACGTTGTATATTATTACGTACTAACGTATAACGTTATATACTATTACTATATATCGTATAACGTTATATACTATTACTATATAACGTATAACGTTATATACTATTACTATATAACGTATAACGCTATATACTATTACTATATAACGTATAACGCTATATACTATTACTATATAACGTATAACGTTATATACTATTACTATATAACGTATAACGTTGTATAGTATTACCATATCACGTATAACGTTGTATATTATTACGTACTAACGTATAACGTTATATACTATTACTATATAACGTATAACGTTACATACTATTACTATATAACGTATAACGTTATATACTATTACTATATAACGTATAACGCTATATACTATTACTATATAACGTATAACGTTATATACTATTACTATATAACGTATAACGTTGTATAGTATTACCATATAACGTATAACGTTATATACTATTACGTACTAACGTATAACGTTATATACTATTACTATATAACGCATAACGTTTTATAATATTACTATATAACGTATAACGTTATATACTATTACTATATAGCGTATAACGTTGTATAGTATTACTATATAACGTATAACGTTATATACTATTACTATATAAAGTATAACGTTATAGACTATTACGTATTAACGTATAACGTTATATACTATTACTATATAACGTATAACGTTATATACTATTACTATATAACGTATAACGCTATATACTATTACTATATAACGTATAACGTTATATACTATTACTATATAGCGTATAACGTTGTATAGTATTACTATATAACGTATAACGTTATATACTATTACGTATAAACGTATAACGTTATATACTTTTACTATATAACGTATAACGATATATACTATTCCGTACTATCGTATAAAGTTATATAGTATTACTGTATAACGCATAACGTTATATACTATTACTATATAACGTATAAAGTTATATACTATTACTACATAACGCATAACGTTATATAATATTACTATATAACGTATAACGTTATATACTATTACTATACAACGTATAACGTTATATACTATTACTATATAACGTATAACGTTATATACTATTACGTAATAACGTATAACGCTATATAGTATTGCCATATCACGTATAACGTTGTATATTATTACGTACTAACATATAACGTTATATGCTATTACTATATAACGTATAACGTTATATACTAATACTATATAACGTATAACGTTATATACTATTACTATATAACGTATAACGTTATATACTATTACTATATAACGTATAACGCTATATACTATTACTATATAACGTATAACGCTATATACTATTACTATATAACGTATAACGTTATATACTATTACTATATAACGTATAACGTTGTATAGTATTACCATATCACGTATAACGTTGTATATTATTACGTACTAACGTATAACGTTATATACTATTACTATATAACGTATAACGTTACATACTATTACTATATAACGTATAACGTTATATACTATTACTATATAACGTATAACGCTATATACTATTACTATATAACGTATAACGTTATATACTATTACTATATAACGTATAACGTTGTATAGTATTACCATATAACGTATAACGTTATATACTATTACGTACTAACGTATAACGTTATATACTATTACTATATAACGCATAACGTTTTATAATATTACTATATAACGTATAACGTTATATACTATTACTATATAGCGTATAACGTTGTATAGTATTACTATATAACGTATAATGTTATATACTATTACTATATAAAGTATAACGTTATAGACTATTACGTATTAACGTATAACGTTATATACTATTACTATATAACGTATAACGTTATATACTATTACTATATAACGTATAACGCTATATACTATTACTATATAACGTATAACGTTATATACTATTACTATATAGCGTATAACGTTGTATAGTATTACTATATAACGTATAACGTTATATACTATTACGTATAAACGTATAACGTTATATACTTTTACTATATAACGTATAACGATATATACTATTCCGTACTATCGTATAAAGTTATATAGTATTACTGTATAACGCATAACGTTATATACTATTACTATATAACGTATAAAGTTATATACTATTACTACATAACGCATAACGTTATATAATATTACTATATAACGTATAACGTTATATACTATTACTATACAACGTATAACGTTATATACTATTACTATATAGCGTATAACGTTATATACTATTACGTAATAACGTATAACGCTATATAGTATTGCCATATCACGTATAACGTTGTATATTATTACGTACTAACATATAACGTTATATGCTATTACTATATAACGTATAACGTTATATACTAATACTATATAACGTATAACGTTATATGCTATTACTATATAACGTATAACGTTATATACTATTACTATATAACGCATAACTTTATATACTATTACTATATAACGTATAACGATATATACTATTACGTATTAACGTATAACGTTATATACTATTACTATATAACGTATAACGTTGTATACTATTACTATATAACGTATAACGTTATATGCTTTTACTATATAACGTATAACGATATATACTATTCCGTTCTATCGTATAACGTTATATACTATTACTGTATAACGCATAACGTTATATACTATTACGTACTAACGTATAACGTTATATACTATTACAATATAACGTATATCGCTATATACTATTACTATATAACGTATAACGATATATACTATTACGTATTAACGTATAACGTTATATACTATTACGTAATAGCGTATAACGTTATATAGTATTACCATATCACGTATAACGTTATATACTATTACGTATTAACGTATAACGTTATATACTATTACTATATAACGTATAACGTTATATACTTTTACTATATAACGTATAACGATATATACTATTCCGTACTATCGTATAACGTTATATACTATTACTGTATAACGCATAACGTTATATACTATTACCATATAACGTATAACGTTATATACTATTACTATATAACGCACAACGTTATATAATATTACTATATAACGTATAACGTTCTATACTATTACGTAATAACGTATAACGTCATATACTATTATTATATAACGTATAACGTTATATAATATTACTATATAACGTATAACGTTATATACTTTTACTACATAACGTATAACGATATATACTATTCCGTACTATCGTATAACGTTATATACTATTATACGTTATATACTATATAACGTATAACGTTATATACTATTACTATATAACGTGTAAAGTTATATACTATTACTATATAGCGCATAACGTTATATAATATTACTATATAACGTATAACGTTATATACTATTACTATATAACGTATAACGATATATACTATTACGTATTAACGTATAACGTTATATAGTATTACCATATCACGTATAACGTTGTATATTATTACGTACTAACGTATAACGTTATATGCCATTACTATATAACGTATAACGTTATATACTATTACTGTATAACGTATAACGTTATATACTATTACAATATAACGTATAACGTTATATACTATTACTATATAACGTATAACGTTATATACTATTACGTATTAACGTATAACGGTATATACTATTACTATATAACGTATAACGTTATATACTTTTACTATATAACGTATTCCGTTCTATCGTATAACGTTATATACTATTACTGTATAACGCATAACGTTATATACTATTACTATATAACGTATAACGTTATATACTATTACTATATAACGCATAACGTTATATAATATTACTATATAACGTATAACGTTATATACTATTACTATATAACGTATAACGTTATATACTATTACGTAATAACGTATAACGTTATATAGTATTACCATATCACGTATAACGTTGTATATTATTACGTAATAACGTATAACGTTATATACTATTACTATATATCGTATAACGTTATATATTATTACTATATAACGTATAACGTTATATACTATTACTACATAACGTATAACGCTATATACTATTACTATATAACGTAGAACGCTATATAGTATTGCCATATCACGTATAACGATGTATATTATTACGTACTAACGTATAACGTTATAGACTATTACGTATTAACGTATAACGTTATATACTATTACTATATAACGTATAACGTTATATACTATTACTATATAACGTATAACGTTATATACTATTACTATATAACGTATAACGTTATATACTATTACTATATAACGTATAACGTTGTATAGTATTACCATATCACGTATAACGTTATATACTATTACGTAATAACGTATAACGCTATATAGTATTGCCATATCACGTATAACGATGTATATTATTACGTACTAAGGTATAACGTTATATACTATTACTATATAACGTATAACGTTATAGACTATTACGTATTAACGTATAACGTTATATACTATTACTATATAACGTATAACGTTATATACTATTACTATATAACGTATAACGTTATATACTATTACGTAATAACGTATAACGCTATATAGTATTGCCATATCACGTATAACGATGTATATTATTACGTACTAACGTATAACGTTATATACTATTACTATATAACGTATAACGTTATAGACTATTACGTATTAACGTATAACGTTATATAGTATTACTATATAACGTATAACGTTATATACTATTACTATATAACGTATAACGTTATATACTATTACTATATAACGTATAACGATATATACTATTACGTATTAACGTATAACGTTATATAGTATTACCATATCACGTATAACGTTGTATATTATTACGTACTAACGTATAACGTTATATACTATTACTATATATCGTATAACGTTATATACTATTACTATATAACGTATAACGTTATATACTATTACTATATAACGTATAACGCTATATACTATTACTATATAACGTATAACGCTATATACTATTACTATATAACGTATAACGTTATATACTATTACTATATAACGTATAACGTTGTATAGTATTACCATATCACGTATAACGTTGTATATTATTACGTACTAACGTATAACGTTATATACTATTACTATATAACGTATAACGTTACATACTATTACTATATAACGTATAACGTTATATACTATTACTATATAACGTATGACGCTATATACTATTACTATATAACGTATAACGTTATATACTATTACTATATAACGTATAACGTTGTATAGTATTACCATATAACGTATAACGTTATATACTATTACGTACTAACGTATAACGTTATATACTATTACTATATAACGCATAACGTTATATAATATTACTATATAACGTATAACGTTATATACTATTACTATATAACGTATAACGTTATATACTTATACTATATAACGTATAACGTTATATACTATTACTATATAACGCATAACGTTATATACTATTACTATATAACGTATAACGATATATACTATTACGTATTAACGTATAACGTTATATACTATTACTATATAACGTATAACGTTGTATACTATTACTATATAACGTATAACGTTATATGCTTTTACTATATAACGTATAACGATATATACTATTCCGTACTATCGTATAACGTTATATACTATTACTGTATAACGCATAACGTTATATACTACTACTATATAACGTATAACGTTATATACTATTACTATATAACGCATAACGTTATATAATATTACTATATAACGTATAACGTTATATACTATTACTATATAACGTATAACGTTATATACTATTACTATATAACGTATAACGTTATATACTATTACTACATAACGTATAACGTTATATACTATTACTATATAACATATAACGATATATACTATTACGTATTAACGTATAACGTTATATAGTATTACCATATCACGTATAACGTTGTATATTATTACGTACTAACGTATAACCTTATATGCTATTATTATATAACGTATAACGTTATATACTATTACTATATAACGTATAACGTTATATACTATTACTATATAACGTATAACGTTATATACTATTACTATATAACGTATAACGTTATATACTATTACGTATAAATGTATAACGTTACATACTTTTACTATATAACGTATAACGATATATACTATTCCGTACTATCGTATAAAGTTATATAGTATTACTGTATAACGCATAACGTTATATACTATTACTATATAACGTATAAAGTTATATACTATTACTACATAACGCATAACGTTATATAATATTACTATATAACGTATAACGTTATATACTATTACTATACAACGTATAACGCTATATACTATTACTATATAACGTATAACGTTATATACTATTACTATATAACGTATAACGTTATATACTATTACTATATAACGTATAACGTTGTATAGTATTACCATATCACGTATAACGTTATATACTATTACGTAATAACGTATAACGCTATATAGTATTGCCATATCACGTATAACGATGTATATTATTACGTACTAACGTATAACGTTATATACTATTACTATATAACGTATAACGTTATAGACTATTACGTATTAACGTATAACGTTATATACTATTACTATATAACGTATAACGTTATATACTATTACATAATAACGTATAACGCTATATAGTATTGCCATATCACGTATAACAATGTATATTATTACGTACTAACGTATAACGTTATATACTATTACTATATAACGTATAACGTTATAGACTATTACGTATTAACGTATAACGTTATATACTATTACTATATAACGTATAACGTTATATACTATTACTATATAACGTATAACGTTATATACTATTACTATATAACGTATAACGTTATATACTATTACTATATAACGTATAACGTTATATACTATTACGTATAAATGTATAACGTTACATACTTTTACTATATAACGTATAACGATATATACTATTCCGTACTATCGTATAAAGTTATATAGTATTACTGTATAACGCATAACGTTATATACTATTACTATATAACGCATAAAGTTATATACTATTACTACATAACGCATAACGTTATATAATATTACTATATAACGTATAACGTTATATACTATTACTATACAACGTATAACGTTATATACTATTACTATATAACGTATAACGTTATATACTATTACGTAATAACGTATAACGCTATATAGTATTGCCATATCACGTATAACGTTGTATATTATTACGTACTAACGTATAACGTTATATGCTATTACTATATAACGTATAACGTTATATACTAATACTATATAACGTATAACGTTATATACTATTACTATATAACGTATAACGTTATATACTATTACTATATAACGTATAACGTTATAGACTATTACGTATTAACGTATAACGTTATATAGTATTGCTATATAACGTATAACGTTATATACTATTACTATATAACGTATAACGTTATATACTTTTACTATATAACGTATAACGATATATACTATTCCGTTCTATCGTATAACGTTATATACTATTACTGTATAACGCATAACGTTATATACTATTACTATATAACGTATAACGTTATATACTATTACTATATAACGCATAACGTTATATAATATTACTATATAACGTATAACGTTATATGCTATTACTATATAACGTATAACGTTATATACTAATACTATATAACGTATAACGTTATATACTATTACTATATAACGTATAACGTTATATACTATTACTATATAACGTATAACGTTGTATAGTATTACCATATAACGTATAACGTTATATACTATTACGTACTAAAGTATAACGTTATATACTATTACAATATAACGTATATCGCTATATACTATTACTATATAACGTATAACGATATATACTATTACGTATTAACGTATAACGTTATATACTATTACGTAATAGCGTATAACGTTATATAGTATTACCATATCACGTATAACGTTATATACTATTACGTACTATCGTATAACGTTATATACTATTACTATATAACGCATAACGTTATATAATATTACTATATAACGTATAACGTTATATACTATTACGTATTAACGTATAACGTCATATACTATTATTATATAACGTATAACGTTATATACTATTACTATATAACGTATAACGTTATATACTTTTACTATATAACGTATAACGGTATATACTATTCCGTACTATCGTATAACGTTATATGCTATTACTATATAACGTATAACGATATATACTATTACGTATTAACGTATAACGTTATATAGTATTACCATATCACGTATAACGTTGTATATTATTACGTACTAACGTATAACGTTATATGCCATTACTATATAACGTATAACGTTATATACTATTACTGTATAACGTATAACGTTATATACTATTACTATATAACGTATAACGTTATATACTATTACTATATAACGTATAACGTTATATACTATTACGTAATAACGTATAACGCTATATAGTATTGCCATATCACGTATAACGGTGTATATTATTACGTACTAACGTATAACGTTATATACTATTACTATATAACGTATAACGATATATACTATTACTATATAACGTATAACGTTATATACTATTACTATATAACGCATAACGTTATATACTATTACTATATAACGTATAACGTTGTATAGTATTACCATATCACGTATAACGTTATATACTATTACTACATAACGTATAACGCTATATACTATTACTATATAACGTATAACGCTATATACTATTACTATATAACGTATAACGCTATATACTATGACTATATAACGTATAACGTTATATACTATTACTATATAACGTATAACGTTATATACTATTACTATATAACGTATAACGTTGTATAGTATTACCATATCACGTATAACGTTATATACTATTACGTAATAACGTATAACGCTATATAGTATTGCCATATCACGTATAACGATGTATATTATTACGTACTAACGTATAACGTTATATACTATTACTATATAACGTATAACGTTATAGACTATTACGTATTAACGTATAACGTTATATAGTATTACTATATAACGTATAACGTTATATACTATTACTATATAACGTATAACGTTATATACTATTACTATATAACGTATAACGATATATACTATTACGTATTAACGTATAACGTTATATAGTATTACCATATCACGTATAACGTTGTATATTATTACGTACTAACGTATAACGTTATATACTATTACTATATATCGTATAACGTTATATACTATTACTATATAACGTATAACGTTATATACTATTACTATATAACGTATAACGCTATATACTATTACTATATAACGTATAACGCTATATACTATTACTATATAACGTATAACGTTATATACTATTACTATATAACGTATAACGCTATATACTATTACTATATAACGTATAACGCTATATACTATTACTATATAACGTATAACGTTATATACTATTACTATATAACGTATAACGTTATATACTATTACTATATAACGTATAACGTTGTATAGTATTACCATATCACGTATAACGTTATATACTATTACGTAATAACGTATAACGCTATATAGTATTGCCATATCACGTATAACGATGTATATTATTACGTACTAACGTATAACGTTATATACTATTACTATATAACGTATAACGTTATAGACTATTACGTATTAACGTATAACGTTATATAGTATTACTATATAACGTATAACGTTATATACTATTACTATATAACGTATAACGTTATATACTATTACTATATAACGTATAACGATATATACTATTACGTATTAACGTATAACGTTATATAGTATTACCATATCACGTATAACGTTGTATATTATTACGTACTAACGTATAACGTTATATACTATTACTATATATCGTATAACGTTATATACTATTACTATATAACGTATAACGTTATATACTATTACTATATAACGTATAACGCTATATACTATTACTATATAACGTATAACGCTATATACTATTACTATATAACGTATAACGTTATATACTATTACTATATAACGTATAACGTTATATACTATTACGTAATAACGTATAACGCTATATAGTATTGCCATATCACGTATAACGTTGTATATTATTACGTACTAACGTATAACGTTATATGCTATTACTATATAACGTATAACGTTATATACTAATACTATATAACGTATAACGTTATATAATATTACTATATAACGTATAACGTTATATACTATTACTATATAACGTATAACGTTATAGACTATTACGTATTAACGTATAACGTTATATAGTATTGCTATATAACGTATAACGTTATATACTATTACTATATAACGTATAACGTTATATGCTTTTACTATATAACGTATAACGATATATACTATCCCGTTCTATCGTATAACGTTATATACTATTACTGTATAACGCATAACGTTATATACTATTACTATATAACGTATAACGTTATATACTATTACTATATAACGCATAACGTTATATAATATTACTATATAACGTATAACGTTATATACTAATACTATATAACGTATAACGTTATATACTATTACTATATAACGTATAACGTTATATACTATTACTATATTACGTATAACGTTATATACTATTACTATATAACGTATAACGTTATATACTATTACTATATAACGTATAACGCTATATACTATTACTATATAACGTATAACGATATATACTATTACGTATTAACGTATAACGTTATATACTATTACGTAATAGCGTATAACGTTATATAGTATTACCATATCACGTATAACGTTATATACTATTACGTACTATCGTATAACGTTATATACTATTACTGTATAACGCATAACGTTATATACTATTACCATATAACGTATAACGTTATATACTATTACTATATAACGCACAACGTTATATAATATTACTCTATAACGTATAACGTTATATACTATTACTATATAACGTATAACGTTATATACTATTACTATATAACGTATAACGCTATATACTATTACTATATAACGTATAACGTTATATACTATTACTATATAACGTATAACGTTGTATAGTATTACCATATAACGTATAACGATATATACTATTCCGTACTATCGTATAACGTTATATACTATTACTATATAACGTATAACGATATATACTATTACGTATTAACGTATAACGTTATATAGTATTACCATATCACGTATAACGTTGTATATTATTACGTACTAACGTATAACGTTATATGCCATTACTATATAACGTATAACGTTATATACTATTACGTATTAACGTATAACGTCATATACTATTATTATATAACGTATAACGTTATATACTATTACTATATAACGTATAACGTTATATACTTTTACTATATAACGTATAACGATATATACTATTCCGTACTATCGTATAACGTTATATACTATTACTATATAACGTATAACGATATATACTATTACGTATTAACGTATAACGTTATATAGTATTACCATATCACGTATAACGTTGTATATTATTACGTACTAACGTATAACGTTATATGCCATTACTATATAACGTATAACGTTATATACTATTACTGTATAACGTATAACGTTATATACTATTACAATATAACGTATAACGTTATATACTATTACTATATAACGTATAACGTTATATACTATTACTATATAACGTATAACGTTATATACTATTACGTATTAACGTATAACGTTATATAATATTACTATATAACGTATAACGTTATATACTTTTACTATATAACGTATAACGATATATACTATTCCGTACTATCGTATAACGTTATATACTATTACTGTATAACGCATAACGTTATATACTATTACTATATAACGTATAAAGTTATATACTATTACTATAAAGCATAACGTTTTATAATATTACTATATAACGTATAACGTTATATACTATTACTATATAACGTATAACGTTATATACTATTACTATATAACGTATAACGTTATATACTATTACGTATTAACGTATAACGTTATATACTATTACTATATAACGTATAACGTTATATACTTTTACTATATAACGTATAACGATATATACTATTCCGTACTATCGTATAACTTTATATACTATTACTGTATAACGCATAACGTTATATACTATTACTATATAACGTATAACGTTATATACTATTACTATATAACGTATAACGATATATACTATTACGTATTAACGTATAACGTTATATAGTATTACCATATCACGTATAACGTTGTATATTATTACGTACTAACGTATAACGTTATATGCCATTACTATATAACGTATAACGTTATATACTATTACTGTATAACGTATAACGTTATATACTATTACAATATAACGTATAACGTTATATACTATTACTATATAACGTATAACGTTATATACTATTACGTATTAACGTATAGCGTTATATACTATTACTATATAACGTATAACGTTATATACTTTTACTATATAACGTATAACGATATATACTATTCCGTACTATCGTATAACGTTATATACTATTACTGTATAACGCATAACGTTATATACTATTACTATATAACGTATAAAGTTATATACTATTACTATAAAGCATAACGTTATATAATATTACTATATAACGTATAACGTTATATACTATTACTATATAACGTATAACGTTATATACTATTACTATATAACGTATAACGTTATATACTATTACGTACTAACGTATAACGTTATATGCCATTACTATATAACGTATAACGTTATATACTATTACTATATAACGTATAACGTTATATACTATTACTATATTACGTATAACGTTATATACTATTACTATATAACGTATAACGTTATATACTATTACTATATAACGTATAACGCTATATACTATTACTATATAACGTATAACGATATATACTATTACGTATTAACGTATAACGTTATATACTATTACGTAATAGCGTATAACGTTATATAGTATTACCATATCACGTATAACGTTATATACTATTACGTACTATCGTATAACGTTATATACTATTACTGTATAACGCATAACGTTATATACTATTACCATATAACGTATAACGTTATATACTATTACTATATAACGCACAACGTTATATAATATTACTATATAACGTATAACGTTATATACTATTACTATATAACGTATAACGTTATATACTATTACTATATAACGTATAACGCTATATACTATTACTATATAACGTATAACGTTATATACTATTACTATATAACGTATAACGTTGTATAGTATTACCATATAACGTATAACGATATATACTATTCCGTACTATCGTATAACGTTATATACTATTACTATATAACGTATAACGATATATACTATTACGTATTAACGTATAACGTTATATAGTATTACCATATCACGTATAACGTTGTATATTATTACGTACTAACGTATAACGTTATATGCCATTACTATATAACGTATAACGTTATATACTATTACGTATTAACGTATAACGTCATATACTATTATTATATAACGTATAACGTTATATACTATTACTATATAACGTATAACGTTATATACTTTTACTATATAACGTATAACGATATATACTATTCCGTACTATCGTATAACGTTATATACTATTACTATATAACGTATAACGATATATACTATTACGTATTAACGTATAACGTTATATAGTATTACCATATCACGTATAACGTTGTATATTATTACGTACTAACGTATAACGTTATATGCCATTACTGTATAACGCATAACGTTATATACTATTACTATATAACGTATAAAGTTATATACTATTACTATAAAGCATAACGTTATATAATATTACTATATAACGTATAACGTTATATACTATTACTATATAACGTATAACGTTATATACTATTACTATATAACGTATAACGTTATATACTATTACGTATTAACGTATAACGTTATATACTATTACTATATAACGTATAACGTTATATACTATTACTGTATAACGTATAACGTTATATACTATTACAATATAACGTATAACGTTATATACTATTACTATATAACGTATAACGTTATATACTATTACGTATTAACGTATAACGTTATATAATATTACTATATAACGTATAACGTTATATACTTTTACTATATAACGTATAACGATATATACTATTCCGTACTATCGTATAACGTTATATACTATTACTGTATAACGCATAACGTTATATACTATTACTATATAACGTATAAAGTTATATACTATTACTATAAAGCATAACGTTATATAATATTACTATATAACGTATAACGTTATATACTATTACTATATAACGTATAACGTTATATACTATTACTATATAACGTATAACGTTATATACTATTACGTATTAACGTATAACGTTATATACTATTACTATATAACGTATAACGTTATATACTTTTACTATATAACGTATAACGATATATACTATTCCGTACTATCGTATAACTTTATATACTATTACTGTATAACGCATAACGTTATATACTATTACTATATAACGTATAACGTTATATCCTATTACTATATAATGTATAACGATATATACTATTACGTATTAACGTATAACGTTATATAGTATTACCATATCACGTATAACGTTGTATATTATTACGTACTAACGTATAACGTTATATGCCATTACTATATAACGTATAACGTTATATACTATTACTGTATAACGTATAACGTTATATACTATTACAATATAACGTATAACGTTATATACTATTACTATATAACGTATAACGTTATATACTATTACGTATTAACGTATAGCGTTATATACTATTACTATATAACGTATAACGTTATATACTTTTACTATATAACGTATAACGATATATACTATTCCGTACTATCGTATAACGTTATATACTATTACTGTATAACGCATAACGTTATATACTATTACTATATAACGTATAAAGTTATATACTATTACTATAAAGCATAACGTTATATAATATTACTATATAACGTATAACGTTATATACTATTACTATATAACGTATAACGTTATATACTATTACTATATAACGTATAACGTTATATACTATTACGTATTAACGTATAACGTTATATACTATTACTATATAACGTATAACGTTATATACTTTTACTATATAACGTATAACGATATATACTATTCCGTACTATCGTATAACTTTATATACTATTACTGTATAACGCATAACGTTATATACTATTACTATATAACGTATAACGTTATATACTATTACTATATAACGTATAACGTTATATACTATTACTATATAACGTATAACGTTATATACTATTACTATATAACGTATAACGTTGTATACTATTACTATATAACGTATAACGTTATATACTATTACGTAATACCGTATAACGCTATATAGTATTGCCATATCACGTATAACGATGTATATTATTACGTACTAACGTATAACGTTATATACTATTACTATATAACGTATAACGTTATATACTATTACTATATAACGTATAACGTTATATACTATTACTATATAAGGTATAACGTTATAGACTATTACGTATTAACGTATAACGTTATATAGTATTACTATATAACGTATAACGTTATATACTATTACTATATAACGTATAACGTTATATACTTTTACTATATAACGTATAACGATATATACTATTCCGTTCTATCGTATAACGTTATATACTATTACTGTATAACGCATAACGTTATATACTATTACTATATAACGTATAACGTTATATACTATTACTATATAACGCATAACGTTATATAATATTACTATATAACGTATAACGTTATATACTATTACTATATAACGTATAACGTTATATACTATTACGTAATAACGTATAACCTTATATAGCATTACCATATCACGTATAACGTTGTATATTATTACGTAATAACGTATAACGTTATATACTATTACTATATATCGTATAACGTTATATACTATTACTATATAACGTATAACGTTATATACTATTACTATATAACGTATAACGCTATATACTATTACTATATAACGTATAACGCGATATACTATTACTATATAACGTATAACGCTATATACTATTACTATATAACGTATAACGTTATATACTATTACTATATAACGTATAACGTTATATACTATTACTATATAACGTATAACGTTGTATAGTATTACCATATCACGTATAACGTTATATACTATTACGTAATAACGTATAACGCTATATAGTATTGCCATATCACGTATAACGATGTATATTATTACGTACTAACGTATAACGTTATATACTATTACTATATAACGTATAACGTTATAGACTATTACGTATTAACGTATAACGTTATATACTATTACTATATAACGTATAACGTTATATACTATTACGTAATAACGTATAACGCTATATAGTATTGCCATATCACGTATAACAATGTATATTATTACGTACTAACGTATAACGTTATATACTATTACTATATAACGTATAACGTTATAGACTATTACGTATTAACGTATAACGTTATATAGTATTACTATATAACGTATAACGTTATATACTATTACTATATAACGTATAACGTTATATACTATTACTATATAACGTATAACGATATATACTATTACGTATTAACGTATAACGTTATATAGTATTACCATATCACGTATAACGTTGTATATTATTACGTACTAACGTATAACGTTATATACTATTACTATATATCGTATAACGTTATAGACTATTACGTATTAACGTATAGCGTTATATACTATTACTATATAACGTATAACGTTATATACTATTACTATATAACGTATAACGTTATATACTATTACTATATAACGTATAACGTTATATACTATTACGTAATAACGTATAACGCTATATAGTATTGCCATATCACGTATAACGATGTATATTATTACGTACTAACGTATAACGTTATATACTATTACTATATAACGTATAACGTTATAGACTATTACGTATTAACGTATATAGTATTACTATATAACGTATAACGTTATATACTATTACTATATAACGTATAACGTTATATACTATTACTATATAACGTATAACGATATATACTATTACGTATTAACGTATAACGTTATATAGTATTACCATATCACGTATAACGTTGTATATTATTACGTACTAACGTATAACGTTATATACTATTACTATATATCGTATAACGTTATATACTATTACTATATAACGTATAACGTTATATACTATTACTATATAACGTATAACGCTATATACTATTACTATATAACGTATAACGCTATATACTATTACTATATAACGTATAACGCTATATACTATTACTATATAACGTATAACGTTATATACTATTACTATATAACGTATAACGTTATATACTATTACTATATAACGTATAACGTTGTATAGTATTACCATATCACGTATAACGTTATATACTATTACGTAATAACGTATAACGTTGTATAGTATTACCATATCACGTATAACGTTGTATATTATTACGTACTAACGTATAACGTTATATAATATTACTATATAACGTATAACGTTATATACTATTACTATATAACGTATAACGTTATATACTATTACGTAATAACGTATAACGTTATATAGTATTACCATATCACGTATAACGTTGTATATTATTACGTAATAACGTATAACGTTATATACTATTACTATATATCGTATAACGTTATATACTATTACTATATAACGTATAACGTTATATACTATTACTACATAACGTATAACGCTATATACTATTACTATATAACGTATAACGCTATATACTATTACTATATAACGTATAACGCTATATACTATTACTATATAACGTATAACGTTATATACTATTACTATATAACGTATAACGTTATATACTATTACTATATAACGTATAACGTTGTATAGTATTACCATATCACGTATAACGTTATATACTATTACGTAATAACGTATAACGCTATATAGTATTGCCATATCACGTATAACGTTGTATATTATTACGTACTAACGTATAACGTTATATGCTATTACTATATAACGTATAACGTTATATACTAATACTATATAACGTATAACGTTATATACTATTACTATATAACGTATAACGTTATATACTATTACTATATAACGTATAACGTTATATACTATTACTATATAACGTATAACGTTATATACTATTACGTATAAATGTATAACGTTACATACTTTTACTATATAACGTATAACGATATATACTATTCCGTACTATCGTATAAAGTTATATAGTATTACTGTATAACGCATAACGTTATATACTATTACTATATAACGTATAAAGTTATATACTATTACTACATAACGCATAACGTTATATAATATTACTATATAACGTATAACGTTATATACTATTACTATACAACGTATAACGTTATATACTATTACTATATAACGTATAACGTTATATACTATTACGTAATAACGTATAACGCTATATAGTATTGCCATATCACGTATAACGTTGTATATTATTACGTACTAACGTATAACGTTATATGCTATTACTATATAACGTATAACGTTATATACTAATGCTATATAACGTATAACGTTATATACTATTACTATATAACGTATAACGTTATATACTATTACTATATAACGTATAACGTTATAGACTATTACGTATTAACGTATAACGTTATATAGTATTGCTATATAACGTATAACGTTATATACTATTACTATATAACGTATAACGTTATATGCTTTTACTATATAACGTATAACGATATATACTATCCCGTTCTATCGTATAACGTTATATACTATTACTGTATAACGCATAACGTTATATACTATTACTATATAACGTATAACGTTATATACTATTACTATATAACGCATAACGTTATATAATATTACTATATAACGTATAACGTTATATGCTATTACTATATAACGTATAACGTTATATACTAATACTATATAACGTATAACGTTATATACTATTACTATATAACGTATAACGTTATATACTATTACTATATTACGTATAACGTTATATACTATTACTATATAACGTATAACGTTATATACTATTACTATATAACGTATAACGCTATATACTATTACTATATAACGTATAACGATATATACTATTACGTATTAACGTATAACGTTATATACTATTACTATATAACGTATAACGTTATATACTTTTACTATATAACGTATAACGATATATACTATTCCGTTCTATCGTATAACGTTATATACTATTACTGTATAACGCATAACGTTATATACTATTACTATATAACGTATAACGTTATATACTATTACTATATAACGCATAACGTTATATACTATTACTATATAACGTATAACGATATATACTATTACTATATAACGTATAACGCGATATACTATTACTATATAACGTATAACGCTATATACTATTACTATATAACGTATAACGTTATATACTATTACTATATAACGTATAACGTTATATACTATTACTATATAACGTATAACGCTATATACTATTACTATATAACGTATAACGCGATATACTATTACTATATAACGTATAACGCTATATACTATTACTATATAACGTATAACGTTATATACTATTACTATATAACGTATAACGTTATATACTATTACTATATAACGTATAACGTTGTATAGTATTACCATATCACGTATAACGTTATATACTATTACGTAATAACGTATAACGCTATATAGTATTGCCATATCACGTATAACGATGTATATTATTACGTACTAACGTATAACGTTATATACTATTACTATATAACGTATAACGTTATAGACTATTACGTATTAACGTATAACGTTATATACTATTACTATATAACGTATAACGTTATATACTATTACGTAATAACGTATAACGCTATATAGTATTGCCATATCACGTATAACAATGTATATTATTACGTACTAACGTATAACGTTATATACTATTACTATATAACGTATAACGTTATAGACTATTACGTATTAACGTATAACGTTATATAGTATTACTATATAACGTATAACGTTATATACTATTACTATATAACGTATAACGTTATATACTATTACTATATAACGTATAACGATATATACTATTACGTATTAACGTATAACGTTATATAGTATTACCATATCACGTATAACGTTGTATATTATTACGTACTAACGTATAACGTTATATACTATTACTATATATCGTATAACGTTATAGACTATTACGTATTAACGTATAACGTTATATACTATTACTATATAACGTATAACGTTATATACTATTACTATATAACGTATAACGTTATATACTATTACGTAATAACGTATAACGCTATATAGTATTGCCATATCACGTATAACGATGTATATTATTACGTACTAACGTATAACGTTATATACTATTACTATATAACGTATAACGTTATAGACTATTACGTATTAACGTATATAGTATTACTATATAACGTATAACGTTATATACTATTACTATATAACGTATAACGTTATATACTATTACTATATAACGTATAACGATATATACTATTACGTATTAACGTATAACGTTATATAGTATTACCATATCACGTATAACGTTGTATACTATTACTATATAACGTATAACGTTATATACTATTACTATATAACGTATAACGTTGTATAGTATTACCATATCACGTATAACGTTATATACTATTACGTAATAACGTATAACGTTGTATAGTATTACCATATCACGTATAACGTTGTATATTATTACGTACTAACGTATAACGTTATATACTATTACTATATAACGTATAACGTTATATACTATTACTATATAACGCATAACGTTATATAATATTACTATATAACGTATAACGTTATATACTATTACTATATAACGTATAACGTTATATACTATTACGTAATAACGTATAACGTTATATAGTATTACCATATCACGTATAACGTTGTATATTATTACGTAATAACGTATAACGTTATATACTATTACTATATATCGTATAACGTTATATACTATTACTATATAACGTATAACGTTATATACTATTACTACATAACGTATAACGCTATATACTATTACTATATAACGTATAACGCTATATACTATTACTATATAACGTATAACGCTATATACTATTACTATATAACGTATAACGTTATATACTATTACTATATAACGTATAACGTTATATACTATTACTATATGACGTATAACGTTGTATAGTATTACCATATCACGTATAACGTTATATACTATTACGTAATAACGTATAACGCTATATAGTATTGCCATATCACGTATAACGTTGTATATTATTACGTACTAACGTATAACGTTATATGCTATTACTATATAACGTATAACGTTATATACTAATACTATATAACGTATAACGTTATATACTATTACTATATAACGTATAACGTTATATACTATTACTATATAACGTATAACGTTATATACTATTACTATATAACGTATAACGTTATATACTATTACGTATAAATGTATAACGTTACATACTTTTACTATATAACGTATAACGATATATACTATTCCGTACTATCGTATAAAGTTATATAGTATTACTGTATAACGCATAACGTTATATACTATTACTATATAACGTATAAAGTTATATACTATTACTACATAACGCATAACGTTATATAATATTACTATATAACGTATAACGTTATATACTATTACTATACAACGTATAACGTTATATACTATTACTATATAACGTATAACGATATATACTATTACGTAATAACGTATAACGCTATATAGTATTGCCATATCACGTATAACGTTGTATATTATTACGTACTAACGTATAACGTTATATGCTATTACTATATAACGTATAACGTTATATACTAATACTATATAACGTATAACGTTATATACTATTACTATATAACGTATAACGTTATATACTATTACTATATAACGTATAACGTTATAGACTATTACGTATTAACGTATAACGTTATATAGTATTGCTATATAACGTATAACGTTATATACTATTACTATATAACGTATAACGTTATATGCTTTTACTATATAACGTATAACGATATATACTATCCCGTTCTATCGTATAACGTTATATACTATTACTGTATAACGCATAACGTTATATACTATTACTATATAACGTATAACGTTATATACTATTACTATATAACGCATAACGTTATATAAGATTACTATATAACGTATAACGTTATATGCTATTACTATATAACGTATAACGTTATATACTAATACTATATAACGTATAACGTTATATACTATTACTATATAACGTATAACGTTATATACTATTACTATATTACGTATAACGTTATATACTATTACTATATAACGTATAACGTTATATACTATTACTATATAACGTATAACGCTATATACTATTACTATATAACGTATAACGATATATACTATTACGTATTAACGTATAACGTTATATACTATTACGTAATAGCGTATAACGTTATATAGTATTACCATATCACGTATAACGTTATATACTATTACGTACTATCGTATAACGTTATATACTATTACTGTATAACGCATAACGTTATATACTATTACCATATAACGTATAACGTTATATACTATTACTATATAACGCACAACGTTATATAATATTACTATATAACGTATAACGTTATATACTATTACTATATAACGTATAACGTTATATACTATTACTATATAACGTATAACGCTATATACTATTACTATATAACGTATAACGTTATATACTATTACTATATAACGTATAACGTTGTATAGTATTACCATATAACGTATAACGATATATACTATTCCGTACTATCGTATAACGTTATATACTATTACTATATAACGTATAACGATATATACTATTACGTATTAACGTATAACGTTATATAGTATTACCATATCACGTATAACGTTGTATATTATTACGTACTAACGTATAACGTTATATGCCATTACTATATAACGTATAACGTTATATACTATTACTGTATAACGTATAACGTTATATACTATTACAATATAACGTATAACGTTATATACTATTACTATATAACGTATAACGTTATATACTATTACGTATTAACGTATAACGTTATATAATATTACTATATAACGTATAACGTTATATACTTTTACTATATAACGTATAACGATATATACTATTCCGTACTATCGTATAACGTTATATACTATTACTGTATAACGCATAACGTTATATACTATTACTATATAACGTATAAAGTTATATACTATTACTATAAAGCATAACGTTATATAATATTACTATATAACGTATAACGTTATATACTATTACTATATAACGTATAACGTTATATACTATTACTATATAACGTATAACGTTATATACTATTACGTATTAACGTATAACGTTATATACTATTACTATATAACGTATAACGTTATATACTTTTACTATATAACGTATAACGATATATACTATTCCGTACTATCGTATAACTTTATATACTATTACTGTATAACGCATAACGTTATATACTATTACTATATAACGTATAACGTTATATACTATTACTATATAACGTATAACGATATATACTATTACGTATTAACGTATAACGTTATATAGTATTACCATATCACGTATAACGTTGTATATTATTACGTACTAACGTATAACGTTATATGCCATTACTATATAACGTATAACGTTATATACTATTACTGTATAACGTATAACGTTATATACTATTACAATATAACGTATAACGTTATATACTATTACTATATAACGTATAACGTTATATACTATTACGTATTAACGTATAACGTTATATACTATTACTATATAACGTATAACGTTATATACTTTTACTATATAACGTATAACGATATATACTATTCCGTACTATCGTATAACGTTATATACTATTACTGTATGACGCATAACGTTATATACTATTACTATATAACGTATAAAGTTATATACTATTACTATAAAGCATAACGTTATATAATATTACTATATAACGTATAACGTTATATACTATTACTATATAACGTATAACGTTATATACTATTACTATATAACGTATAACGTTATATACTATTACGTATTAACGTATAACGTTATATACTATTACTATATAACGTATAACGTTATATACTTTTACTATATAACGTATAACGATATATACTATTCCGTACTATCGTATAACTTTATATACTATTACTGTATAACGCATAACGTTATATACTATTACTATATAACGTATAACGTTATATACTATTACTATATAACGTATAACGTTATATACTATTACTATATAACGTATAACGTTATATACTATTACTATATAACGTATAACGTTGTATACTATTACTATATAACGTATAACGTTATATACTATTACGTAATACCGTATAACGCTATATAGTATTGCCATATCACGTATAACGATGTATATTATTACGTACTAACGTATAACGTTATATACTATTACTATATAACGTATAACGTTATATACTATTACTATATAACGTATAACGTTATATACTATTACTATATAAGGTATAACGTTATAGACTATTACGTATTAACGTATAACGTTATATAGTATTACTATATAACGTATAACGTTATATACTATTACTATATAACGTATAACGTTATATACTTTTACTATATAACGTATAACGATATATACTATTCCGTTCTATCGTATAACGTTATATACTATTACTGTATAACGCATAACGTTATATACTATTACTATATAACGTATAACGTTATATACTATTACTATATAACGCATAACGTTATATAATATTACTATATAACGTATAACGTTATATACTATTACTATATAACGTATAACGTTATATACTATTACGTAATAACGTATAACCTTATATAGTATTACCATATCACGTATAACGTTGTATATTATTACGTAATAACGTATAACGTTATATACTATTACTATATATCGTATAACGTTATATACTATTACTATATAACGTATAACGTTATATACTATTACTGTATAACGTATAACGCTATATACTATTACTATATAACGTATAACGCGATATACTATTACTATATAACGTATAACGCTATATACTATTACTATATAACGTATAACGTTATATACTATTACTATATAACGTATAACGTTATATACTATTACTATATAACGTATAACGTTGTATAGTATTACCATATCACGTATAACGTTATATACTATTACGTAATAACGTATAACGCTATATAGTATTGCCATATCACGTATAACGATGTATATTATTACGTACTAACGTATAACGTTATATACTATTACTATATAACGTATAACGTTATAGACTATTACGTATTAACGTATAACGTTATATACTATTACTATATAACGTATAACGTTATATACTATTACGTAATAACGTATAACGCTATATAGTATTGCCATATCACGTATAACAATGTATATTATTACGTACTAACGTATAACGTTATATACTATTACTATATAACGTATAACGTTATAGACTATTACGTATTAACGTATAACGTTATATAGTATTACTATATAACGTATAACGTTATATACTATTACTATATAACGTATAACGTTATATACTATTACTATATAACGTATAACGATATATACTATTACGTATTAACGTATAACGTTATATAGTATTACCATATCACGTATAACGTTGTATATTATTACGTACTAACGTATAACGTTATATACTATTACTATATATCGTATAACGTTATAGACTATTACGTATTAACGTATAACGTTATATACTATTACTATATAACGTATAACGTTATATACTATTACTATATAACGTATAACGTTATATACTATTACGTAATAACGTATAACGCTATATAGTATTGCCATATCACGTATAACGATGTATATTATTACGTACTAACGTATAACGTTATATACTATTACTATATAACGTATAACGTTATAGACTATTACGTATTAACGTATATAGTATTACTATATAACGTATAACGTTATATACTATTACTATATAACGTATAACGTTATATACTATTACTATATAACGTATAACGATATATACTATTACGTATTAACGTATAACGTTATATAGTATTACCATATCACGTATAACGTTGTATATTATTACGTACTAACGTATAACGTTATATACTATTACTATATATCGTATAACGTTATATACTATTACTATATAACGTATAACGTTATATACTATTACTATATAACGTATAACGCTATATACTATTACTATATAACGTATAACGCTATATACTATTACTATATAACGTATAACGCTATATACTATTACTATATAACGTATAACGATATATACTATTCCGTACTATCGTATAACGTTATATACTATTACTACATAACGTATAACGCTATATACTATTACTATATAACGTATAACGCTATATACTATTACTATATAACGTATAACGCTATATACTATTACTATATAACGTATAACGTTATATACTATTACTATATAACGTATAACGTTATATACTATTACTATATAACGTATAACGTTGTATAGTATTACCATATCACGTATAACGTTATATACTATTACGTAATAACGTATAACGCTATATAGTATTGCCATATCACGTATAACGATGTATATTATTACGTACTAACGTATAACGTTATATACTATTACTATATAACGTATAACGTTATAGACTATTACGTATTAACGTATAACGTTATATACTATTACTATATAACGTATAACGTTATATACTATTACTATATAACGTATAACGTTATATACTATTACGTAATAACGTATAACGCTATATAGTATTGCCATATCACGTATAACGATGTATATTATTACGTACTAACGTATAACGTTATATACTATTACTATATAACGTATAACGTTATAGACTATTACGTATTAACGTATAACGTTATATAGTATTACTATATAACGTATAACGTTATATACTATTACTATATAACGTATAACGTTATATACTATTACTATATAACGTATAACGATATATACTATTACGTATTAACGTATAACGTTATATAGTATTACCATATCACGTATAACGTTGTATATTATTACGTACTAACGTATAACGTTATATACTATTACTATATAACGTATAACGTTATATACTATTACTGTATAACGCATAACGTTATATACTACTACTATATAACGTATAACGTTATATACTATTACTATATAACGCATAACGTTATATAATATTACTATATAACGTATAACGTTATATACTATTACTATATAACGTATAACGTTATATACTATTACTATATAACGTATAACGTTATATACTATTACTATATAACGTATAACGTTATATACTATTACTATATAACATATAACGATATATACTATTACGTATTAACGTATAACGTTATATAGTATTACCATATCACGTATAACGTTGTATATTATTACGTACTAACGTATAACCTTATATGCTATTATTATATAACGTATAACGTTATATACTATTACTATATAACGTATAACGTTATAGACTATTACGTATTAACGTATAACGTTATATAGTATTGCTATATAACGTATAACGTTATATACTATTACTATATAACGTATAACGTTATATGCTTTTACTATATAACGTATAACGATATATACTATTCCGTTCTATCGTATAACGTTATATACTATTACTGTATAACGCATAACGTTATATACTATTACTATATAACGTATAACGTTATATACTATTACTATATAACGCATAACGTTATATAATATTACTATATAACGTATAACGTTATATGCTATTACTATATAACGTATAACGTTATATAGTAATAGTATATAACGTATAACGTTATATACTATTACTATATAACGCATAACGTTATATAATATTACTATATAACGTATAACGTTATATACTATTACTATATAACGTATAACGTTATATACTATTACTATATAACGTATAACGTTATATACTATTACTATATAACGTATAACGTTATATACTATTACTATATAACATATAACGATATATACTATTACGTATTAACGTATAACGTTATATAGTATTACCATATCACGTATAACGTTGTATATTATTACGTACTAACGTATAACCTTATATGCTATTATTATATAACGTATAACGTTATATACTATTACTATATAACGTATAACGTTATATACTATTACTATATAACGTATAACGTTATATACTATTACTATATAACGTATAACGTTATATACTATTACGTATAAATGTATAACGTTACATACTTTTACTATATAACGTATAACGATATATACTATTCCGTACTATCGTATAAAGTTATATAGTATTACTGTATAACGCATAACGTTATATACTATTACTATATAACGTATAAAGTTATATACTATTACTACATAACGCATAACGTTATATAATATTACTATATAACGTATAACGTTATATACTATTACTATACAACGTATAACGTTATATACTATTACTATATAACGTATAACGTTATATACTATTACGTAATAACGTATAACGCTATATAGTATTGCCATATCACGTATAACGTTGTATATTATTACGTACTAACGTATAACGTTATATGCTATTACTATATAACGTTATACGTTATATAGTAATACTATATAACGTATAACGTTATATACTATTACTATATAACGTATAACGTTATATACTATTACTATATAACGTATAACGTTATAGACTATTACGTATTAACGTATAACGTTATATAGTATTGCTATATAACGTATAACGTTATATACTATTACTATATAACGTATAACGTTATATGCTTTTACTATATAACGTATAACGATATATACTATTCCGTTCTATCGTATAACGTTATATACTATTACTGTATAACGCATAACGTTATATACTATTACTATATAACGTATAACGTTGTATACTATTACTATATAACGCATAACGTTATATAATATTACTATATAACGTATAACGTTATATGCTATTACTATATAACGTATAACGTTATATAGTAATAGTATATAACGTATAACGTTATATACTATTACTATATAACGTATAACGTTATATACTATTACTATATAACGTATAACGTTATATACTATTACTATGTAACGTATAACGTTATATACTTTTACTATATAACGTATAACGATATATACTATTCCGTACTATCGTATAACGTTATATACTATTACTATATAACGTATAACGATATATACTATTACGTATTAACGTATAACGTTATATAGTATTACCATATCACGTATAACGTTGTATATTATTACGTACTAACGTATAACGTTATATGGCATTACTATATAACGTATAACGTTATATACTATTACTGTATAACGTATAACGTTATATACTATTACAATATAACGTATAACGTTATATACTATTACTATATAACGTATAACGTTATATACTATTACGTATTAACGTATAACGTTATATAATATTACTATATAACGTATAACGTTATATACTTCTACTATATAACGTATAACGATATATACTATTCCGTACTATCGTATAACGTTATATACTATTACTGTATAACGCATAACGTTATATACTATTACTATATAACGTATAAAGTTATATACTATTACTATAAAGCATAACGTTATATAATATTACTATATAACGTATAACGTTATATACTATTACTATATAACGTATAACGTTATATACTATTACTATATAACGTATAACGTTATATACTATTACGTATTAACGTATAACGTTATATACTATTACTATATAACGTATAACGTTATATACTTTTACTATATAACGTATAACGATATATACTATTCCGTACTATCGTATAACTTTATATACTATTACTGTATAACGCATAACGTTATATACTATTACTATATAACGTATAACGTTATATACTATTACTATATAACGTATAACGATATATACTATTACGTATTAACGTATAACGTTATATAGTATTACCATATCACGTATAACGTTGTATATTATTACGTACTAACGTATAACGTTATATGCCATTACTATATAACGTATAACGTTATATACTATTACTGTATAACGTATAACGTTATATACTATTACAATATAACGTATAACGTTATATACTATTACTATATAACGTATAACGTTATATACTATTACGTATTAACGTATAACGTTATATACTATTACTATATAACGTATAACGTTATATACTTTTACTATATAACGTATAACGATATATACTATTCCGTACTATCGTATAACGTTATATACTATTACTGTATAACGCATAACGTTATATACTATTACTATATAACGTATAAAGTTATATACTATTACTATAAAGCATAACGTTATATAATATTACTATATAACGTATAACGTTATATACTATTAATATATAACGTATAACGTTATATACTATTACTATATAACGTATAACGTTATATACTATTACGTATTAACGTATAACGTTATATACTATTACTATATAACGTATAACGTTATATACTTTTACTATATAACGTATAACGATATATACTATTCCGTACTATCGTATAACTTTATATACTATTACTGTATAACGCATAACGTTATATACTATTACTATATAACGTATAACGTTATATACTATTACTATATAACGTATAACGTTATATACTATTACTATATAACGTATAACGTTATATACTATTACTATATAACGTATAACGTTGTATACTATTACTATATAACGTATAACGTTATATACTATTACATAATACCGTATAACGCTATATAGTATTGCCATATCACGTATAACGATGTATATTATTACGTACTAACGTATAACGTTATATACTATTACTATATAACGTATAACGTTATATACTATTACTATATAACGTATAACGTTATATACTATTACTATATAAGGTATAACGTTATATACTATTACGTATTAACGTATAACGTTATATAGTATTACTATATAACGTATAACGTTATATACTATTACTATATAACGTATAACGTTATATACTTTTACTATATAACGTATAACGATATATACTATTCCGTTCTATCGTATAACGTTATATACTATTACTGTATAACGCATAACGTTATATACTATTACTATATAACGTATAACGTTATATACTATTACTATATAACGCATAACGTTATATAATATTACTATATAACGTATAACGTTATATACTATTACTATATAACGTATAACGTTATATACTATTACGTAATAACGTATAACCTTATATAGTATTACCATATCACGTATAACGTTGTATATTATTACGTAATAACGTATAACGTTATATACTATTACTATATATCGTATAACGTTATATACTATTACTATATAACGTATAACGTTATATACTATTACTATATAACGTATAACGCTATATACTATTACTATATAACGTATAACGCGATATACTATTACTATATAACGTATAACGCTATATACTATTACTATATAACGTATAACGTTATATACTATTACTATATAACGTATAACGTTATATACTATTACTATATAACGTATAACGTTGTATAGTATTACCATATCACGTATAACGTTATATACTATTACGTAATAACGTATAACGCTATATAGTATTGCCATATCACGTATAACGATGTATATTATTACGTACTAACGTATAACGTTATATACTATTACTATATAACGTATAACGTTATAGACTATTACGTATTAACGTATAACGTTATATACTATTACTATATAACGTATAACGTTATATACTATTACGTAATAACGTATAACGCTATATAGTATTGCCATATCACGTATAACAATGTATATTATTACGTACTAACGTATAACGTTATATACTATTACTATATAACGTATAACGTTATAGACTATTACGTATTAACGTATAACGTTATATAGTATTACTATATAACGTATAACGTTATATACTATTACTATATAACGTATAACGTTATATACTATTACTATATAACGTATAACGATATATACTATTACGTATTAACGTATAACGTTATATAGTATTACCATATCACGTATAACGTTGTATATTATTACGTACTAACGTATAACGTTATATACTATTACTATATATCGTATAACGTTATAGACTATTACGTATTAACGTATAACGTTATATACTATTACTATATAACGTATAACGTTATATACTATTACTATATAACGTATAACGTTATATACTATTACGTAATAACGTATAACGCTATATAGTATTGCCATATCACGTATAACGATGTATATTATTACGTACTAACGTATAACGTTATATACTATTACTATATAACGTATAACGTTATAGACTATTACGTATTAACGTATATAGTATTACTATATAACGTATAACGTTATATACTATTACTATATAACGTATACCGTTATATACTATTACTATATAACGTATAACGATATATACTATTACGTATTAACGTATAACGTTATATAGTATTACCATATCACGTATAACGTTGTATATTATTACGTACTAACGTATAACGTTATATACTATTACTATATATCGTATAACGTTATATACTATTACTATATAACGTATAACGTTATATACTATTACTATATAACGTATAACGCTATATACTATTACTATATAACGTATAACGCTATATACTATTACTATATAACGTATAACGCTATATACTATTACTATATAACGTATAACGTTATATACTATTACTATATAACGTATAACGTTATATACTATTACTATATAACGTATAACGTTGTATAGTATTACCATATCACGTATAACGTTATATACTATTACGTAATAACGTATAACGTTGTATAGTATTACCATATCACGTATAACGTTGTATATTATTACGTACTAACGTATAACGTTATATACTATTACTATATAACGTATAACGTTATATACTATTACTATATAACGCATAACGTTATATAATATTACTATATAACGTATAACGTTATATACTATTACTATATAACGTATAACGTTATATACTATTACGTAATAACGTATAACGTTATATAGTATTACCATATCACGTATAACGTTGTATATTATTACGTAATAACGTATAACGTTATATACTATTACTATATAACGTATAACGTTATATACTATTACTATATAACGTATAACGTTATATACTATTACTACATAACGTATAACGCTATATACTATTACTATATAACGTATAACGCGATATACTATTACTATATAACGTATAACGCTATATACTATTACTATATAACGTATAACGTTATATACTATTACTATATAACGTATAACGTTATATACTATTAGTATATAACGTATAACGTTGTATAGTATTACCATATCACGTATAACGTTATATACTATTACGTAATAACGTATAACGCTATATAGTATTGCCATATCACGTATAACGATGTATATTATTACGTACTAACGTATAACGTTATATACTATTACTATATAACGTATAACGTTATAGACTATTACGTATTAACGTATAACGTTATATACTATTACTATATAACGTATAACGTTATATACTATTACTATATAACGTATAACGTTATATACTATTACGTAATAACGTATAACGCTATATAGTATTGCCATATCACGTATAACGATGTATATTATTACGTACTAACGTATAACGTTATATACTATTACTATATAACGTATAACGTTATAGACTATTACGTATTAACGTATAACGTTATATAGTAATAGTATATAACGTTATACGTTATATACTATTACTATATAACGTATAACGTTATATACTATTACTATATAACGTATAACGATATATACTATTACTATATAACGTATAACGTTATATACTATTACTATATAACGTATAACGTTATATACTATTACTATATAACATATAACGATATATACTATTACGTATTAACGTATAACGTTATATAGTATTACCATATCACGTATAACGTTGTATATTATTACGTACTAACGTATAACCTTATATGCTATTATTATATAACGTATAACGTTATATACTATTACTATATAACGTATAACGTTATAGACTATTACGTATTAACGTATAACGTTATATAGTATTGCTATATAACGTATAACGTTATATACTATTACTATATAACGTATAACGTTATATACTATTACTATATAACGTATAACGTTATATGCTTTTACTATATAACGTATAACGATATATACTATTCCGTTCTATCGTATAACGTTATATACTATTACTGTATAACGCATAACGTTATATACTATTACTATATAACGTATAACGTTATATACTATTACTATATAACGCATAACGTTATATAATATTACTATATAACGTATAACGTTATATGCTATTACTATATAACGTATAACGTTATATAGTAATAGTATATAACGTATAACGTTATATACTATTACTATATAACGCATAACGTTATATAATATTACTATATAACGTATAACGTTATATACTATTACTATATAACGTATAACGTTATATACTATTACTATATAACGTATAACGTTATATACTATTACTATATAACGTATAACGTTATATACTATTACTATATAACATATAACGATATATACTATTACGTATTAACGTATAACGTTATATAGTATTACCATATCACGTATAACGTTGTATATTATTACGTACTAACGTATAACCTTATATGCTATTATTATATAACGTATAACGTTATATACTATTACTATATAACGTATAACGTTATATACTATTACTATATAACGTATAACGTTATATACTATTACTATATAACGTATAACGTTATATACTATTACGTATAAATGTATAACGTTACATACTTTTACTATATAACGTATAACGATATATACTATTCCGTACTATCGTATAAAGTTATATAGTATTACTGTATAACGCATAACGTTATATACTATTACTATATAACGTATAACGTTGTATACTATTACTATATAACGCATAACGTTATATAATATTACTATATAACGTATAACGTTATATGCTATTACTATATAACGTATAACGTTATATACTAATACTATATAACGTATAACGTTATATACTATTACTATATAACGTATAACGTTATATACTATTACTATATAACGTATAACGTTATATACTATTACTATGTAACGTATAACGTTATATACTTTTACTATATAACGTATAACGATATATACTATTCCGTACTATCGTATAACGTTATATACTATTACTATATAACGTATAACGATATATACTATTACGTATTAACGTATAACGTTATATAGTATTACCATATCACGTATAACGTTGTATATTATTACGTACTAACGTATAACGTTATATGGCATTACTATATAACGTATAACGTTATATACTATTACTGTATAACGTATAACGTTATATACTATTACAATATAACGTATAACGTTATATACTATTACTATATAACGCATAACGTTATATAATATTACTATATAACGTATAACGTTATATACTATTACTATATAACGTATAACGTTATATACTATTACTATATAACGTATAACGTTATATACTATTACTATATAACGTATAACGTTATATACTATTACTATATAACATATAACGATATATACTATTACGTATTAACGTATAACGTTATATAGTATTACCATATCACGTATAACGTTGTATATTATTACGTACTAACGTATAACCTTATATGCTATTATTATATAACGTATAACGTTATATACTATTACTATATAACGTATAACGTTATATACTATTACTATATAACGTATAACGTTATATACTATTACTATATAACGTATAACGTTATATACTATTACGTATAAATGTATAACGTTACATACTTTTACTATATAACGTATAACGATATATACTATTCCGTACTATCGTATAAAGTTATATAGTATTACTGTATAACGCATAACGTTATATACTATTACTATATAACGTATAAAGTTATATACTATTACTACATAACGCATAACGTTATATAATATTACTATATAACGTATAACGTTATATACTATTACTATACAACGTATAACGTTATATACTATTACTATATAACGTATAACGTTATATACTATTACGTAATAACGTATAACGCTATATAGTATTGCCATATCACGTATAACGTTGTATAATATTACGTACTAACGTATAACGTTATATGCTATTACTATATAACGTATAACGTTATATACTAATACTATATAACGTATAACGTTATATACTATTACTATATAACGTATAACGTTATATACTATTACTATATAACGTATAACGTTATAGACTATTACGTATTAACGTATAACGTTATATAGTATTGCTATATAACGTATAACGTTATATACTATTACTATATAACGTATAACGTTATATGCTTTTACTATATAACGTATAACGATATATACTATTCCGTTCTATCGTATAACGTTATATACTATTACTGTATAACGCATAACGTTATATACTATTACTATATAACGTATAACGTTGTATACTATTACTATATAACGCATAACGTTATATAATATTACTATATAACGTATAACGTTATATGCTATTACTATATAACGTATAACGTTATATAGTAATAGTATATAACGTATAACGTTATATACTATTACTATATAACGTATAACGTTATATACTATTACTATATAACGTATAACGTTATATACTATTACTATGTAACGTATAACGTTATATACTTTTACTATATAACGTATAACGATATATACTATTCCGTACTATCGTATAACGTTATATACTATTACTATATAACGTATAACGATATATACTATTACGTATTAACGTATAACGTTATATAGTATTACCATATCACGTATAACGTTGTATATTATTACGTACTAACGTATAACGTTATATGGCATTACTATATAACGTATAACGTTATATACTATTACTGTATAACGTATAACGTTATATACTATTACAATATAACGTATAACGTTATATACTATTACTATATAACGTATAACGTTATATACTATTACGTATTAACGTATAACGTTATATAATATTACTATATAACGTATAACGTTATATACTTCTACTATATAACGTATAACGATATATACTATTCCGTACTATCGTATAACGTTATATACTATTACTGTATAACGCATAACGTTATATACTATTACTATATAACGTATAAAGTTATATACTATTACTATAAAGCATAACGTTATATAATATTACTATATAACGTATAACGTTATATACTATTACTATATAACGTATAACGTTATATACTATTACTATATAACGTATAACGTTATATACTATTACGTAATAGCGTATAACGTTATAACTATTACTATATAACGTATAACGTTATATACTATTACTATATAACGTATAACGATATATACTATTCCGTACTATCGTATAACTTTATATACTATTACTGTATAACGCATAACGTTATATACTATTACTATATAACGTATAACGTTATATACTATTACTATATAACGTATAACGATATATACTATTACGTATTAACGTATAACGTTATATAGTATTACCATATCACGTATAACGTTGTATATTATTACGTACTAACGTATAACGTTATATGCCATTACTATATAACGTATAACGTTATATACTATTACTGTATAACGTATAACGTTATATACTATTACAATATAACGTATAACGTTATATACTATTACTATATAACGTATAACGTTATATACTATTACGTATTAACGTATAACGTTATATACTATTACTATATAACGTATAACGTTATATACTTTTACTATATAACGTATAACGATATATACTATTCCGTACTATCGTATAACGTTATATACTATTACTGTATAACGCATAACGTTATATACTATTACTATATAACGTATAAAGTTATATACTATTACTATAAAGCATAACGTTATATAATATTACTATATAACGTATAACGTTATATACTATTACTATATAACGTATAACGTTATATACTATTACTATATAACGTATAACGTTATATACTATTACGTATTAACGTATAACGTTATATACTATTACTATATAACGTATAACGTTATATACTTTTACTATATAACGTATAACGATATATACTATTCCGTACTATCGTATAACTTTATATACTATTACTGTATAACGCATAACGTTATATACTATTACTATATAACGTATAACGTTATATACTATTACTATATAACGTATAACGTTATATACTATTACTATATAACGTATAACGTTATATACTATTACTATATAACGTATAACGTTGTATACTATTACTATATAACGTATAACGTTATATACTATTACATAATACCGTATAACGCTATATAGTATTGCCATATCACGTATAACGATGTATATTATTACGTACTAACGTATAACGTTATATACTATTACTATATAACGTATAACGTTATATACTATTACTATATAACGTATAACGTTATATACTATTACTATATAAGGTATAACGTTATAGACTATTACGTATTAACGTATAACGTTATATAGTATTACTATATAACGTATAACGTTATATACTATTACTATATAACGTATAACGTTATATACTTTTACTATATAACGTATAACGATATATACTATTCCGTTCTATCGTATAACGTTATATACTATTACTGTATAACGCATAACGTTATATACTATTACTATATAACGTATAACGTTATATACTATTACTATATAACGCATAACGTTATATAATATTACTATATAACGTATAACGTTATATACTATTACTATATAACGTATAACGTTATATACTATTACGTAATAACGTATAACCTTATATAGTATTACCATATCACGTATAACGTTGTATATTATTACGTAATAACGTATAACGTTATATACTATTACTATATATCGTATAACGTTATATACTATTACTATATAACGTATAACGTTATATACTATTACTATATAACGTATAACGCTATATACTATTACTATATAACGTATAACGCGATATACTATTACTATATAACGTATAACGCTATATACTATTACTATATAACGTATAACGTTATATACTATTACTATATAACGTATAACGTTATATACTATTACTATATAACGTATAACGTTGTATAGTATTACCATATCACGTATAACGTTATATACTATTACGTAATAACGTATAACGCTATATAGTATTGCCATATCACGTATAACGATGTATATTATTACGTACTAACGTATAACGTTATATACTATTACTATATAACGTATAACGTTATAGACTATTACGTATTAACGTATAACGTTATATACTATTACTATATAACGTATAACGTTATATACTATTACGTAATAACGTATAACGCTATATAGTATTGCCATATCACGTATAACAATGTATATTATTACGTACTAACGTATAACGTTATATACTATTACTATATAACGTATAACGTTATAGACTATTACGTATTAACGTATAACGTTATATAGTATTACTATATAACGTATAACGTTATATACTATTACTATATAACGTATAACGTTATATACTATTACTATATAACGTATAACGATATATACTATTACGTATTAACGTATAACGTTATATAGTATTACCATATCACGTATAACGTTGTATATTATTACGTACTAACGTATAACGTTATATACTATTACTATATATCGTATAACGTTATAGACTATTACGTATTAACGTATAACGTTATATACTATTACTATATAACGTATAACGTTATATACTATTACTATATAACGTATAACGTTATATACTATTACGTAATAACGTATAACGCTATATAGTATTGCCATATCACGTATAACGATGTATATTATTACGTACTAACGTATAACGTTATATACTATTACTATATAACGTATAACGTTATAGACTATTACGTATTAACGTATATAGTATTACTATATAACGTATAACGTTATATACTATTACTATATAACGTATAACGTTATATACTATTACTATATAACGTATAACGATATATACTATTACGTATTAACGTATAACGTTATATAGTATTACCATATCACGTATAACGTTGTATATTATTACGTACTAACGTATAACGTTATATACTATTACTATATATCGTATAACGTTATATACTATTACTATATATCGTCATACGTTATATAGTAATAGTATATAACGTATAACGCTATATACTATTACTATATAACGTATAACGCTATATACTATTACTATATAACGTATAACGCTATATACTATTACTATATAACGTATAACGTTATATACTATTACTATATAACGTATAACGTTATATACTATTACTATATAACGTATAACGTTGTATAGTATTACCATATCACGTATAACGTTATATACTATTACGTAATAACGTATAACGTTGTATAGTATTACCATATCACGTATAACGTTGTATATTATTACGTACTAACGTATAACGTTATATACTATTACTATATAACGTATAACGTTATATACTATTACTATATAACGCATAACGTTATATAATATTACTATATAACGTATAACGTTATATACTATTACTATATAACGTATAACGTTATATACTATTACGTAATAACGTATAACGTTATATAGTATTACCATATCACGTATAACGTTGTATATTATTACGTAATAATGTATAAAGTTATATACTATTACTATATATCGTATAACGTTATATACTATTACTATATAACGTATAACGTTATATACTATTACTACATAACGTATAACGCTATATACTATTACTATATAACGTATAACGCTATATACTATTACTATATAACGTATAACGCTATATACTATTACTATATAACGTATAACGTTATATACTAATACTATATAACGTAAAACGTTATATACTATTACTATATAACGTATAACGTTGTATAGTATTACCATATCACGTATAACGTTATATACTATTACGTAATAACGTATAACGCTATATAGTATTGCCATATCACGTATAACGATGTATATTATTACGTACTAACGTATAACGTTATATACTATTACTATATAACGTATAACGTTATAGACTATTACGTATTAACGTATAACGTTATATACTATTACTATATAACGTATAACGTTATATACTATTACTATATAACGTATAACGTTATATACTATTACGTAATAACGTATAACGCTATATAGTATTGCCATATCACGTATAACGATGTATATTATTACGTACTAACGTATAACGTTATATACTATTACTATATAACGTATAACGTTATAGACTATTACGTATTAACGTATAACGTTATATAGTAATAGTATATAACGTTATACGTTATATACTATTACTATATAACGTATAACGTTATATACTATTACTATATAACGTATAACGATATATACTATTACTATATAACGTATAACGTTATATACTATTACTATATAACGTATAACGTTATATACTATTACTATATAACATATAACGATATATACTATTACGTATTAACGTATAACGTTATATAGTATTACCATATCACGTATAACGTTGTATATTATTACGTACTAACGTATAACCTTATATGCTATTATTATATAACGTATAACGTTATATACTATTACTATATAACGTATAACGTTATAGACTATTACGTATTAACGTATAACGTTATATAGTATTGCTATATAACGTATAACGTTATATACTATTACTATATAACGTATAACGTTATATACTATTACTATATAACGTATAACGTTATATGCTTTTACTATATAACGTATAACGATATATACTATTCCGTTCTATCGTATAACGTTATATACTATTACTGTATAACGCATAACGTTATATACTATTACTATATAACGTATAACGTTATATACTATTACTATATAACGCATAACGTTATATAATATTACTATATAACGTATAACGTTATATGCTATTACTATATAACGTATAACGTTATATAGTAATAGTATATAACGTATAACGTTATATACTATTACTATATAACGCATAACGTTATATAATATTACTATATAACGTATAACGTTATATACTATTACTATATAACGTATAACGTTATATACTATTACTATATAACGTATAACGTTATATACTATTACTATATAACGTATAACGTTATATACTATTACTATATAACATATAACGATATATACTATTACGTATTAACGTATAACGTTATATAGTATTACCATATCACGTATAACGTTGTATATTATTACGTACTAACGTATAACCTTATATGCTATTATTATATAACGTATAACGTTATATACTATTACTATATAACGTATAACGTTATATACTATTACTATATAACGTATAACGTTATATACTATTACTATATAACGTATAACGTTATATACTATTACGTATAAATGTATAACGTTACATACTTTTACTATATAACGTATAACGATATATACTATTCCGTACTATCGTATAAAGTTATATAGTATTACTGTATAACGCATAACGTTATATACTATTACTATATAACGTATAAAGTTATATACTATTACTACATAACGCATAACGTTATATAATATTACTATATAACGTATAACGTTATATACTATTACTATACAACGTATAACGTTATATACTATTACTATATAACGTATAACGTTATATACTATTACGTAATAACGTATAACGCTATATAGTATTGCCATATCACGTATAACGTTGTATATTATTACGTACTAACGTATAACGTTATATGCTATTACTATATAACGTATAACGTTATATACTAATACTATATAACGTATAACGTTATATACTATTACTATATAACGTATAACGTTATATACTATTACTATATAACGTATAACGTTATATACTATTACGTATTAACGTATAACGTTATATAATATTACTATATAATGTATAACGTTATATACTTCTACTATATAACGTATAACGATATATACTATTCCGTACTATCGTATAACGTTATATACTATTACTGTATAACGCATAACGTTATATACTATTACTATATAACGTATAAAGTTATATACTATTACTATAAAGCATAACGTTATATAATATTACTATATAACGTATAACGTTATATACTATTACTATATAACGTATAACGTTATATACTATTACTATATAACGTATAACGTTATATACTATTACGTATTAACGTATAACGTTATATACTATTACTATATAACGTATAACGTTATATACTTTTACTATATAACGTATAACGATATATACTATTCCGTACTATCGTATAACTTTATATACTATTACTGTATAACGCATAACGTTATATACTATTACTATATAACGTATAACGTTATATACTATTACTATATAACGTATAACGATATATACTATTACGTATTAACGTATAACGTTATATAGTATTACCATATCACGTATAACGTTGTATATTATTACGTACTAACGTATAACGTTATATGCCATTACTATATAACGTATAACGTTATATACTATTACTGTATAACGTATAACGTTATATACTATTACAATATAACGTATAACGTTATATACTATTAATATATAACGTATAACGTTATATACTATTACGTATTAACGTATAACGTTATATACTATTACTATATAACGTATAACGTTATATACTTTTACTATATAACGTATAACGATATATACTATTCCGTACTATCGTATAACGTTATATACTATTACTGTATAACGCATAACGTTATATACTATTACTATATAACGTATAAAGTTATATACTATTACTATAAAGCATAACGTTATATAATATTACTATATAACGTATAACGTTATATACTATTACTATATAACGTATAACGTTATATACTATTACTATATAACGTATAACGTTATATACTATTACGTATTAACGTATAACGTTATATACTATTACTATATAACGTATAACGTTATATACTTTTACTATATAACGTATAACGATATATACTATTCCGTACTATCGTATAACTTTATATACTATTACTGTATAACGCATAACGTTATATACTATTACTATATAACGTATAACGTTATATACTATTACTATATAACGTATAACGTTATATACTATTACTATATAACGTATAACGTTATATACTATTACTATATAACGTATAACGTTGTATACTATTACTATATAACGTATAACGTTATATACTATTACATAATACCGTATAACGCTATATAGTATTGCCATATCACGTATAACGATGTATATTATTACGTACTAACGTATAACGTTATATACTATTACTATATAACGTATAACGTTATATACTATTACTATATAACGTATAACGTTATATACTATTACTATATAAGGTATAACGTTATAGACTATTACGTATTAACGTATAACGTTATATAGTAATACTATATAACGTATAACGTTATATACTATTACTATATAACGTATAACGTTATATACTTTTACTATATAACGTATAACGATATATACTATTCCGTTCTATCGTATAACGTTATATACTATTACTATATAACGCATAACGTTATATACTATTACTATATAACGTATAACGTTATATACTATTACTATATAACGCATAACGTTATATAATATTACTATATAACGTATAACGTTATATACTATTACTATATAACGTATAACGTTATATACTATTACGTAATAACGTATAACCTTATATAGTATTACCATATCACGTATAACGTTGTATATTATTACGTAATAACGTATAACGTTATATACTATTACTATATATCGTATAACGTTATATACTATTACTATATAACGTATAACGTTATATACTATTACTATATAACGTATAACGCTATATACTATTACTATATAACGTATAACGCGATATACTATTACTATATAACGTATAACGCTATATACTATTACTATATAACGTATAACGTTATATACTATTACTATATAACGTATAACGTTATATACTATTACTATATAACGTATAACGTTGTATAGTATTACCATATCACGTATAACGTTATATACTATTACGTAATAACGTATAACGCTATATAGTATTGCCATATCACGTATAACGATGTATATTATTACGTACTAATGGTATAACGTTATATACTATTACTATATAACGTATAACGTTATAGACTATTACGTATTAACGTATAACGTTATATACTATTACTATATAACGTATAACGTTATATACTATTACGTAATAACGTATAACGCTATATAGTATTGCCATATCACGTATAACAATGTATATTATTACGTACTAACGTATAACGTTATATACTATTACTATATAACGTATAACGTTATAGACTATTACGTATTAACGTATAACGTTATATAGTATTACTATATAACGTATAACGTTATATACTATTACTATATAACGTATAACGTTATATACTATTACTATATAACGTATAACGATATATACTATTACGTATTAACGTATAACGTTATATAGTATTACCATATCACGTATAACGTTGTATATTATTACGTACTAACGTATAACGTTATATACTATTACTATATATCGTATAACGTTATAGACTATTACGTATTAACGTATAACGTTATATACTATTACTATATAACGTATAACGTTATATACTATTACTATATAACGTATAACGTTATATACTATTACGTAATAACGTATAACGCTATATAGTATTGCCATATCACGTATAACGATGTATATTATTACGTACTAACGTATAACGTTATATACTATTACTATATAACGTATAACGTTATAGACTATTACGTATTAACGTATATAGTATTACTATATAACGTATAACGTTATATACTATTACTATATAACGTATAACGTTATATACTATTACTATATAACGTATAACGATATATACTATTACGTATTAACGTATAACGTTATATAGTATTACCATATCACGTATAACGTTGTATATTATTACGTACTAACGTATAACGTTATATACTATTACTATATATCGTATAACGTTATATACTATTACTATATAACGTATAACGTTATATACTATTACTATATAACGTATAACGCTATATACTATTACTATATAACGTATAACGCTATATACTATTACTATATAACGTATAACGCTATATACTATTACTATATAACGTATAACGTTATATACTATTACTATATAACGTATAACGTTATATACTATTACTATATAACGTATAACGTTGTATAGTATTACCATATCACGTATAACGTTATATACTATTACGTAATAACGTATAACGTTGTATAGTATTACCATATCACGTATAACGTTGTATATTATTACGTACTAACGTATAACGTTATATACTATTACTATATAACGTATAACGTTATATACTATTACTATATAACGCATAACGTTATATAATATTACTATATAACGTATAACGTTATATACTATTACTATATAACGTATAACGTTATATACTATTACGTAATAACGTATAACGTTATATAGTATTACCATATCACGTATAACGTTGTATATTATTACGTAATAACGTATAACGTTATATACTATTACTATATATCGTATAACGTTATATACTATTACTATATAACGTATAACGTTATATACTATTACTACATAACGTATAACGCTATATACTATTACTATATAACGTATAACGCTATATACTATTACTATATAACGTATAACGCTATATACTATTACTATATAACGTATAACGTTATATACTATTACTATATAACGTATAACGTTATATACTATTACTATATAACGTATAACGTTGTATAGTATTACCATATCACGTATAACGTTATATACTATTACGTAATAACGTATAACGCTATATAGTATTGCCATATCACGTATAACGATGTATATTATTACGTACTAACGTATAACGTTATATACTATTACTATATAACGTATAACGTTATAGACTATTACGTATTAACGTATAACGTTATATACTATTACTATATAACGTATAACGTTATATACTATTACTATATAACGTATAACGTTATATACTATTACGTAATAACGTATAACGCTATATAGTATTGCCATATCACGTATAACGATGTATATTATTACGTACTAACGTATAACGTTATATACTAATACTATATAACGTATAACGTTATATACTATTACGTATTAACGTATAACGTTATATAGTATTACTATATAACGTATAACGTTATATACTATTACTATATAACGTATAACGTTATATACTATTACTATATAACGTATAACGATATATACTATTACTATATAACGTATAACGTTATATACTATTACTATATAACGTATAACGTTATATACTATTACTATATAACATATAACGATATATACTATTACGTATTAACGTATAACGTTATATAGTATTACCATATCACGTATAACGTTGTATATTATTACGTACTAACGTATAACCTTATATGCTATTATTATATAACGTATAACGTTATATACTATTACTATATAACGTATAACGTTATAGACTATTACGTATTAACGTATAACGTTATATAGTATTGCTATATAACGTATAACGTTATATACTATTACTATATAACGTATGACGTTATATGCTTTTACTATATAACGTATAACGATATATACTATTCCGTTCTATCGTATAACGTTATATACTATTACTGTATAACGCATAACGTTATATACTATTACTATATAACGTATAACGTTATATACTATTACTATATAACGCATAACGTTATATAATATTACTATATAACGTATAACGTTATATGCTATTACTATATAACGTATAACGTTATATAGTAATACTATATAACGTATAACGTTATATACTATTACTATATAACGCATAACGTTATATAATATTACTATATAACGTATAACGTTATATACTATTACTATATAACGTATAACGTTATATACTATTACTATATAACGTATAACGTTATATACTATTACTATATAACGTATAACGTTATATACTATTACTATATAACATATAACGATATATACTATTACGTATTAACGTATAACGTTATATAGTATTACCATATCACGTATAACGTTGTATATTATTACGTACTAACGTATAACCTTATATGCTATTATTATATAACGTATAACGTTATATACTATTACTATATAACGTATAACGTTATATACTATTACTATATAACGTATAACGTTATATACTATTACTATATAACGTATAACGATATATACTATTCCGTACTATCGTATAAAGTTATATAGTATTACTGTATAACGCATAACGTTATATACTATTACTATATAACGTATAAAGTTATATACTATTACTACATAACGCATAACGTTATATAATATTACTATATAACGTATAACGTTATATACTATTACTATACAACGTATAACGTTATATACTATTACTATATAACGTATAACGTTATATACTATTACGTAATAACGTATAACGCTATATAGTATTGCCATATCACGTATAACGTTGTATATTATTACGTACTAACGTATAACGTTATATGCTATTACTATATAACGTATAACGTTATATACTAATACTATATAACGTATAACGTTATATACTATTACTATATAACGTATAACGTTATATACTATTACTATATAACGTATAACGTTATAGACTATTACGTATTAACGTATAACGTTATATAGTATTGCTATATAACGTATAACGTTATATACTATTACTATATAACGTATAACGTTATATGCTTTTACTATATAACGTATAACGATATATACTATTCCGTTCTATCGTATAACGTTATATACTATTACTGTATAACGCATAACGTTATATACTATTACTATATAACGTATAACGTTGTATACTATTACTATATAACGCATAACGTTATATAATATTACTATATAACGTATAACGTTATATGCTATTACTATATAACGTATAACGTTATATACTAATACTATATAACGTATAACGTTATATACTATTACTATATAACGTATAACGTTATATACTATTACTATATAACGTATAACGTTATATACTATTACTATATAACGTATAACGTTATATACTATTACTATATAACGTATAACGCTATATACTATTACTATATAACGTATAACGTTATATACTATTACTATATAACGTATAACGTTGTATAGTATTACCATATAACGTATAACGTTATATACTATTACGTACTAAAGTATAACGTTATATACTATTACAATATAACGTACATCGCTATATACTATTACTATATAACGTATAACGATATATACTATTACGTATTAACGTATAACGTTATATACTATTACGTAATAGCGTATAACGTTATATAGTATTACCATATCACGTATAACGTTATATACTATTACGTACTATCGTATAACGTTATATACTATTACGTACTATCGTATAACGTTATATACTATTACTATATAACGCATAACGTTATATACTATTACTATATAACGTATAACGTTATATACTATTACTATATAACGTATAACGTTATATACTATTACTATATAACGTATAACGTTATATACTATTACTATATAACGTATAACGTTATATACTATTACTATATAACGTATAACGTTATATACTATTACTATATAACGTATAACGCTATATACTATTACTATATAACGTATAACGTTATATACTATTACTATATAACGTATAACGTTATATACTATTACTATATAGCGTATAACGTTATATACTTTTACTATATAACGTATAACGACATATACTATTCCGTACTATCGTATAACGTTATATACTATTACTGTATAACGCATAACGTTATATACTATTACCATATAACGTATAACGTTATATACTATTACTATATAACGCACAACGTTATATAATATTACTATATAACGTATAACGTTATATACTATTACTATATAACGTATAACGTTATATACTATTACTATATAACGTATAACGCTATATACTATTACTATATAACGTATAACGTTATATACTATTACTATATAACGTATAACGTTGTATAGTATTACCATATAACGTATAACGATATATACTATTCCGTACTATCGTATAACGTTATATACTATTACTATATAACGTATAACGATATATACTATTACGTATTAACGTATAACGTTATATAGTATTACCATATCACGTATAACGTTGTATATTATTACGTACTAACGTATAACGTTATATGCCATTACTATATAACGTATAACGTTATATACTATTACGTATTAACGTATAACGTCATATACTATTATTATATAACGTATAACGTTATATACTATTACTATATAACGTATAACGTTATATACTTTTACTATATAACGTATAACGATATATACTATTCCGTACTATCGTATAACGTTATATACTATTACTATATAACGTATAACGATATATACTATTACGTATTAACGTATAACGTTATATAGTATTACCATATCACGTATAACGTTGTATATTATTACGTACTAACGTATAACGTTATATGCCATTACTATATAACGTATAACGTTATATACTATTACTGTATAACGTATAACGTTATATACTATTACAATATAACGTATAACGTTATATACTATTACTATATAACGTATAACGTTATATACTATTACGTATTAACGTATAACGTTATATACTATTACTATATAACGTATAACGTTATATACTTTTACTATATAACGTATAACGATATATACTATTCCGTACTATCGTATAACGTTATATACTATTACTGTATAACGCATAACGTTATATACTATTACTATATAACGTATAAAGTTATATACTATTACTATATAACGCATAACGTTATATAATATTACTATATAACGTATAACGTTATATACTATTACTATATAACGTATAACGTTATATACTATTACTATATAACGTATAACGTTATATACTATTACGTATTAACGTATAACGTTATATACTATTACTATATAACGTATAACGTTATATACTTTTACTATATAACGTATAACGATATATACTATTCCGTACTATCGTATAACTTTATATACTATTACTGTATAACGCATAACGTTATATACTATTACTATATAACGTATAACGTTATATACTATTACTATATAACGTATAACGTTATATACTATTACTATATAACGTATAACGTTATATACTATTACTATATAACGTATAACGTTATATACTATTACTATATAACGTATAACGTTATATACTATTACGTAATAACGTATAACGCTATATAGTATTGCCATATCACGTATAACGATGTATATTATTACGTACTAACGTATAACGTTATATACTATTACTATATAACGTATAACGTTATATACTATTACTATATAACGTATAACGTTATATACTATTACTATATAAGGTATAACGTTATAGACTATTACGTATTAACGTATAACGTTATATAGTATTACTATATAACGTATAACGTTATATACTATTACTATATAACGTATAACGTTATATACTTTTACTATATAACGTATAACGATATATACTATTCCGTTCTATCGTATAACGTTATATACTATTACTGTATAACGCATAACGTTATATACTATTACTATATAACGTATAACGTTATATACTATTACTATATAACGCATAACGTTATATAATATTACTATATAACGTATAACGTTATATACTATTACTATATAACGTATAACGTTATATACTATTACGTAATAACGTATAACCTTATATAGTATTACCATATCACGTATAACGTTGTATATTATTACGTAATAACGTATAACGTTATATACTATTACTATATAACGTATAACGTTATATACTATTACTATATAACGTATAACGTTATATACTATTACTATATAACGTATAACGCTATATACTATTACTATATAACGTATAACGCGATATACTATTACTATATAACGTATAACGCTATATACTATTACTATATAACGTATAACGTTATATACTATTACTATATAACGTATAACGTTATATACTATTACTATATAACGTATAACGTTGTATAGTATTACCATATCACGTATAACGTTATATACTATTACGTAATAACGTATAACGCTATATAGTATTGCCATATCACGTATAACGATGTATATTATTACGTACTAACGTATAACGTTATATACTATTACTATATAACGTATAACGTTATAGACTATTACGTATTAACGTATAACGTTATATACTATTACTATATAACGTATAACGCTATATACTATTACTATATAACGTATAACGCGATATACTATTACTATATAACGTATAACGCTATATACTATTACTATATAACGTATAACGTTATATACTATTACTATATAACGTATAACGTTATATACTATTACTATATAACGTATAACGTTGTATAGTATTACCATATCACGTATAACGTTATATACTATTACGTAATAACGTATAACGCTATATAGTATTGCCATATCACGTATAACGATGTATATTATTACGTACTAACGTATAACGTTATATACTATTACTATATAACGTATAACGTTATAGACTATTACGTATTAACGTATAACGTTATATACTATTACTATATAACGTATAACGTTATATACTATTACGTAATAACGTATAACGCTATATAGTATTGCCATATCACGTATAACAATGTATATTATTACGTACTAACGTATAACGTTATATACTATTACTATATAACGTATAACGTTATAGACTATTACGTATTAACGTATAACGTTATATAGTATTACTATATAACGTATAACGTTATATACTATTACTATATAACGTATAACGTTATATACTATTACTATATAACGTATAACGATATATACTATTACGTATTAACGTATAACGTTATATAGTATTACCATATCACGTATAACGTTGTATATTATTACGTACTAACGTATAACGTTATATACTATTACTATATATCGTATAACGTTATAGACTATTACGTATTAACGTATAACGTTATATACTATTACTATATAACGTATAACGTTATATACTATTACTATATAACGTATAACGTTATATACTATTACGTAATAACGTATAACGCTATATAGTATTGCCATATCACGTATAACGATGTATATTATTACGTACTAACGTATAACGTTATATACTATTACTATATAACGTATAACGTTATAGACTATTACGTATTAACGTATAACGTTATATAGTATTACTATATAACGTATAACGTTATATACTATTACTATATAACGTATAACGTTATATACTATTACTATATAACGTATAACGATATATACTATTACGTATTAACGTATAACGTTATATAGTATTACCATATCACGTATAACGTTGTATATTATTACGTACTAACGTATAACGTTATATACTATTACTATATATCGTATAACGTTATATACTATTACTATATAACGTATAACGTTATAGACTATTACGTATTAACGTATAACGTTATATAGTATTACTATATAACGTATAACGTTATATACTATTACTATATAACGTATAACGTTATATACTATTACTATATAACGTATAACTATATATACTATTACGTATTAACGTATAACGTTATATAGTATTACCATATCACGTATAACGTTGTATATTATTACGTACTAACGTATAACGCTATATACTATTACTATATAACGTATAACGCTATATACTATTACTATATAACGTATAACGTTATATACTATTACTATATAACGTATAACGTTATATACTATTACTATATAACGTATAACGTTGTATAGTATTACCATATCACGTATAACGTTATATACTATTACGTAATAACGTATAACGTTGTATAGTATTACCATATCACGTATAACGTTGTATATTATTACGTACTAACGTATAACGTTATATACTATTACTATATAACGTATAACGTTATATACTATTACGTAATAACGTATAACGCTATATAGTATTGCCATATCACGTATAACGATGTATATTATTACGTACTAACGTATAACGTTATATACTATTACTATATAACGTATAACGTTATATACTATTACTATATAACGTATAACGTTATATACTATTACTATATAAGGTATAACGTTATAGACTATTACGTATTAACGTATAACGTTATATAGTATTACTATATAACGTATAACGTTATATACTATTACTATATAACGTATAACGTTATATACTTTTACTATATAACGTATAACGATATATACTATTCCGTTCTATCGTATAACGTTATATACTATTACTGTATAACGCATAACGTTATATACTATTACTATATAACGTATAACGTTATATACTATTACTATATAACGCATAACGTTATATAATATTACTATATAACGTATAACGTTATATACTATTACTATATAACGTATAACGTTATATACTATTACGTAATAACGTATAACCTTATATAGTATTACCATATCACGTATAACGTTGTATATTATTACGTAATAACGTATAACGTTATATACTATTACTATATATCGTATAACGTTATATACTATTACTATATAACGTATAACGTTATATACTATTACTATATAACGTATAACGCTATATACTATTACTATATAACGTATAACGCGATATACTATTACTATATAACGTATAACGCTATATACTATTACTATATAACGTATAACGTTATATACTATTACTATATAACGTATAACGTTATATACTATTACTATATAACGTATAACGTTGTATAGTATTACCATATCACGTATAACGTTATATACTATTACGTAATAACGTATAACGCTATATAGTATTGCCATATCACGTATAACGATGTATATTATTACGTACTAACGTATAACGTTATATACTATTACTATATAACGTATAACGTTATAGACTATTACGTATTAACGTATAACGTTATATACTATTACTATATAACGTATAACGTTATATACTATTACGTAATAACGTATAACGCTATATAGTATTGCCATATCACGTATAACAATGTATATTATTACGTACTACCGTATAACGTTATATACTATTACTATATAACGTATAACGTTATAGACTATTACGTATTAACGTATAACGTTATATAGTATTACTATATAACGTATAACGTTATATACTATTACTATATAACGTATAACGTTATATACTATTACTATATAACGTATAACGATATATACTATTACGTATTAACGTATAACGTTATATGGTATTACCATATCACGTATAACGTTGTATATTATTACGTACTAACGTATAACGTTATATACTATTACTATATATCGTATAACGTTATAGACTATTACGTATTAACGTATAACGTTATATACTATTACTATATAACGTATAACGTTATATACTATTACTATATAACGTATAACGTTATATACTATTACGTAATAACGTATAACGCTATATAGTATTGCCATATCACGTATAACGATGTATATTATTACGTACTAACGTATAACGTTATATACTATTACTATATAACGTATAACGTTATAGACTATTACGTATTAACGTATAACGTTATATAGTATTACTATATAACGTATAACGTTATATACTGTTACTATATAAAGTATAACGATATATACTATTACGTATTAACGTATAACGTTATATAGTATTACCATATCACGTATAACGTTGTATATTATTACGTACTAACGTATAACGTTATATAGTATTACCATATCACGTATAACGTTGTATATTATTACGTACTAACGTATAACGTTATATACTATTACTATATAACGTATAACGCTATATACTATTACTATATAACGTATAACGTTATATACTATTACTATATAACGTATAACGTTGTATAGTATTACCATACAACGTATAACGTTATATACTATTACGTACTAAAGTATAACGTTATATACTATTACAATATAACGTACATCGCTATATACTATTACTATATAACGTATAACGTTATAGACTATTACGTATTAACGTATAACGTTATATAGTATTACTATATAACGTATAACGTTATATACTATTACTATATAACGTATAACGTTATATACTATTACTATATAACGTATAACGATATATACTATTACGTATTAACGTATAACGTTATATAGTATTACCATATCACGTATAACGTTGTATATTATTACGTACTAACGTATAACGTTATATACTATTACTATATATCGTATAACGTTATAGACTATTACGTATTAACGTATAACGTTATATACTATTACTATATAACGTATAACGTTATATACTATTACTATATAACGTATAACGTTATATACTATTACGTAATAACGTATAACGCTATATAGTATTGCCATATCACGTATAACGATGTATATTATTACGTACTAACGTATAACGTTATATACTATTACTATATAACGTATAACGTTATAGACTATTACGTATTAACGTATAACGTTATATAGTATTACTATATAACGTATAACGTTATATACTATTACTATATAACGTATAACGATATATACTATTACGTATTAACGTATAACGTTATATAGTATTACCATATCACGTATAACGTTGTATATTATTACGTACTAACGTATAACGTTATATAGTATTACCATATCACGTATAACGTTGTATATTATTACGTACTAACGTATAACGTTATATACTATTACTATATAACGTATAACGCTATATACTATTACTATATAACGTATAACGTTATATACTATTACTATATAACGTATAACGTTGTATAGTATTACCATATAACGTATAACGTTATATACTATTACGTACTAAAGTATAACGTTATATACTATTACAATATAACGTACATCGCTATATACTATTACTATATAACGTATAACGATATATACTATTACGTATTAACGTATAACGTTATATACTATTACGTAATAGCGTATAACGTTATATAGTATTACCATATCACGTATAACGTTATATACTATTACGTACTATCGTATAACGTTATATACTATTACTATATAACGTATAACGTTATAGACTATTACGTATTAACGTATAACGTTATATAGTATTACTATATAACGTATAACGTTATATACTATTACTATATAACGTATAACGTTATATACTATTACTATATAACGTATAACGATATATACTATTACGTATTAACGTATAACGTTATATAGTATTACCATATCACGTATAACGTTGTATATTATTACGTACTAACGTATAACGTTATATACTATTACTATATATCGTATAACGTTATATACTATTACTATATAACGTATAACGTTATATACTATTACTATATAACGTATAACGCTATATACTATTACTATATAACGTATAACGCTATATACTATTACTATATAACGTATAACGCTATATACTATTACTATATAACGTATAACGTTATATACTATTACTATATAACGTATAACGTTATATACTATTACTATATAACGTATAACGTTGTATAGTATTACCATATCACGTATAACGTTATATACTATTACGTAATAACGTATAACGTTGTATAGTATTACCATATCACGTATAACGTTGTATATTATTACGTACTAACGTATAACGTTATATACTATTACTATATAACGTATAACGTTATATACTATTACTATATAACGCATAACGTTATATAATATTACTATATAACGTATAACGTTATATACTATTACTATATAACGTATAACGTTATATACTATTACGTAATAACGTATAACGTTATATAGTATTACCATATCACGTATAACGTTGTATATTATTACGTAATAACGTATAACGTTATATACTATTACTATATATCGTATAACGTTATATACTATTACTATATAACGTATAACGTTATATACTATTACTACATAACGTATAACGCTATATACTATTACTATATAACGTATAACGCTATATACTATTACTATATAACGTATAACGCTATATACTATTACTATATAACGTATAACGTTATATACTATTACTATATAACGTATAACGTTATATACTATTACTATATAACGTATAACGTTGTATAGTATTACCATATCACGTATAACGTTATATACTATTACGTAATAACGTATAACGCTATATAGTATTGCCATATCACGTATAACGATGTATATTATTACGTACTAACGTATAACGTTATATACTATTACTATATAACGTATAACGTTATAGACTATTACGTATTAACGTATAACGTTATATGCTATTACTATATAACGTATAACGTTATATACTAATACTATATAACGTATAACGTTATATACTATTACTATATAACGTATAACGTTATATACTATTACTATATAACGTATAACGTTATATACTATTACTATATAACGTATAACGTTATATACTATTACTATATAACGTATAACGCTATATACTATTACTATATAACGTATAACGTTGTATACTATTACTATATAACGTATAACGTTGTATAGTATTACCATATAACGTATAACGTTATATACTATTACGTACTAAAGTATAACGTTATATACTATTACAATATAACGTACATCGCTATATACTATTACTATATAACGTATAACGATATATACTATTACGTATTAACGTATAACGTTATATACTATTACGTAATAGCGTATAACGTTATATAGTATTACCATATCACGTATAACGTTATATACTATTACGTACTAAAGTATAACGTTATATACTATTACAATATAACGTACATCGCTATATACTATTACTATATAACGTATAACGATATATACTATTACGTATTAACGTATAACGTTATATACTATTACGTAATAGCGTATAACGTTATATAGTATTACCATATCACGTATAACGTTATATACTATTACGTACTATCGTATAACGTTATATACTATTACTATATAACGCATAACGTTATATACTATTACTATATAACGTATAACGTTATATACTATTACTATATAACGTATAACGTTATATACTATTACTATATAACGTATAACGTTATATACTATTACTATATAACGTATAACGTTATATACTATTACTATATAACGTATAACGCTATATACTATTACTATATAACGTATAACGTTATATACTATTACTATATAACGTATAACGATATATACTATTACGTATTAACGTATAACGTTATATAGTATTACCATATCACGTATAACGTTGTATATTATTACGTACTAACGTATAACGTTATATACTATTACTATATATCGTATAACGTTATATACTATTACTATATAACGTATAACGTTATATACTATTACTATATAACGTATAACGCTATATACTATTACTATATAACGTATAACGCTATATACTATTACTATATAACGTATAACGTTATATACTATTACTATATAACGTATAACGTTGTATAGTATTACCATATCACGTATAACGTTGTATATTATTACGTACTAACGTATAACGTTATATACTATTACTATATAACGTATAACGTTACATACTATTACTATATAACGTATAACGTTATATACTATTACTATATAACGTATGACGCTATATACTATTACTATATAACGTATAACGTTATATACTATTACTATATAACGTATAACGTTGTATAGTATTACCATATAACGTATAACGTTATATACTATTACGTACTAACGTATAACGTTATATACTATTACTATATAACGCATAACGTTATATAATATTACTATATAACGTATAACGTTATATACTTTTACTATATAACGTATAACGTTATATACTTATACTATATAACGTATAACGTTATATACTATTACTATATAACGTATAACGCTATATACTATTACTATATAACGTATAACGTTATATACTATTACTATATAACGTATAACGTTGTATAGTATTACCATATAACGTATAACGTTATATACTATTACGTACTAAAGTATAACGTTATATACTATTACAATATAACGTACATCGCTATATACTATTACTATATAACGTATAACGATATATACTATTACGTATTAACGTATAACGTTATATACTATTACGTAATAGCGTATAACGTTATATAGTATTACCATATCACGTATAACGTTATATACTATTACGTACTATCGTATAACGTTATATACTATTACTATATAACGCATAACGTTATATACTATTACTATATAACGTATAACGTTATATACTATTGCTATATAACGTATAACGTTATATACTATTACTATATAACGTATAACGTTATATACTATTACTATATAACGTATAACGTTATATACTATTACTATATAACGTATAACGTTATATACTATTACTATATAACGTATAACGCTATATACTATTACTATATAACGTATAACGTTATATACTATTACTATATAACGTATAACGTTATATACTATTACTATATAACGTATAACGTTATATACTATTACTATATAACGTATAACGTTATATACTATTACTATATAACGTATAACGTTGTATAGTATTACCATATAACGTATAACGTTATATACTATTACGTATTAACGTATAACGTTATATACTATTACTATATAACGTATAACGTTATATACTTTTACTATATAACGTATAACGATATATACTATTCCGTACTATCGTATAACGTTATATACTATTACTGTATAACGCATAACGTTATATACTATTACCATATAACGTATAACGTTATATACTATTACTATATAACGCACAACGTTATATAATATTACTATATAACGTATAACGTTATATACTATTACTATATAACGTATAACGTTATATACTATTACTATATAACGTATAACGCTATATACTATTACTATATAACGTATAACGTTATATACTATTACTATATAACGTATAACGTTGTATAGTATTACCATATAACGTATAACGATATATACTATTCCGTACTATCGTATAACGTTATATACTATTACTATATAACGTATAACGATATATACTATTACGTATTAACGTATAACGTTATATAGTATTACCATATCACGTATAACGTTGTATATTATTACGTACTAACGTATAACGTTATATGCCATTACTATATAACGTATAACGTTATATACTATTACGTATTAACGTATAACGTCATATACTATTATTATATAACGTATAACGTTATATACTATTACTATATAACGTATAACGTTATATACTTTTACTATATAACGTATAACGATATATACTATTCCGTACTATCGTATAACGTTATATACTATTACTATATAACGTATAACGATATATACTATTACGTATTAACGTATAACGTTATATAGTATTACCATATCACGTATAACGTTGTATATTATTACGTACTAACGTATAACGTTATATGCCATTACTATATAACGTATAACGTTATATACTATTACTGTATAACGTATAACGTTATATACTTTTACTATATAACGTATAACGATATATACTATTCCGTACTATCGTATAACGTTATATACTATTACTGTATAACGCATAACGTTATATACTATTACTATATAACGTATAACGTTATATACTATTACGTATTAACGTATAACGTTATATACTATTACTATATAACGTATAACGTTATATACTTTTACTATATAACGTATAACGATATATACTATTCCGTACTATCGTATAACGCTATATACTATTACTATATAACGTATAACGTTATATACTATTACTATATAACGTATAACGTTGTATAGTATTACCATATAACGTATAACGTTATATACTATTACGTACTAAAGTATAACGTTATATACTATTACTATATAACGTATAACGTTATATACTTTTACTATATAACGTATAACGATATATACTATTCCGTACTATCGTATAACGTTATATACTATTACTGTATAACGCATAACGTTATATACTATTACTATATAACGTATAACGTTATATACTATTACGTATTAACGTATAACGTTATATACTATTACTATATAACGTATAACGTTATATACTTTTACTATATAACGTATAACGATATATACTATTCCGTACTATCGTATAACTTTATATACTATTACTGTATAACGCATAACGTTATATACTATTACTATATAACGTATAACGTTATATACTATTACTATATAACGTATAACGTTATATACTATTACTATATAACGTATAACGTTATATACTATTACTATATAACGTATAACGTTATATACTATTACGTAATAACGTATAACGCTATATAGTATTGCCATATCACGTATAACGATGTATATTATTACGTACTAACGTATAACGTTATATACTATTACTATATAACGTATAACGTTATATACTATTACTATATAACGTATAACGTTATATGCTTTTACTATATAACGTATAACGATATATACTATTCCGTACTATCGTATAACGTTATATACTATTACTGTATAACGCATAACGTTATATACTACTACTATATAACGTATAACGTTATATACTATTACTATATAACGCATAACGTTATATAATATTACTATATAACGTATAACGTTATATACTATTACTATATAACGTATAACGTTATATACTATTACTATATAACGTATAACGTTATATACTATTACTATATAACGTATAACGTTATATACTATTACTATATAACATATAACGATATATACTATTACGTATTAACGTATATCGTTATATAGTATTACCATATCACGTATAACGTTGTATATTATTACGTACTAACGTATAACCTTATATGCTATTATTATATAACGTATAACGTTATATACTATTACTATATAACGTATAACGTTATATACTATTACTATATAACGTATAACGTTATATACTATTACTATATAACGTATAACGTTATATACTATTACGTATAAATGTATAACGTTACATACTTTTACTATATAACGTATAACGATATATACTATTCCGTACTATCGTATAAAGTTATATAGTATTACTGTATAACGCATAACGTTATATACTATTACTATATAACGTATAAAGTTATATACTATTACTACATAACGCATAACGTTATATAATATTACTATATAACGTATAACGTTATATACTATTACTATACAACGTATAACGTTATATACTATTACTATATAACGTATAACGTTATATACTATTACGTAATAACGTATAATGCTATATAGTATTGCCATATCACGTATAACGTTGTATATTATTACGTACTAACGTATAACGTTATATGCTATTACTATATAACGTATAACGTTATATACTAATACTATATAACGTATAACGTTATATACTATTACTATATAACGTATAACGTTATATACTATTACTGTATAACGTATAACGTTATATAGTATTGCTATATAACGTATAACGTTATATACTATTACTATATAACGTATAACGTTATATGCTTCTACTATATAACGTATAACGATATATACTATTCCGTTCTATCGTATAACGTTATATACTATTACTGTATAACGCATAACGTTATATACTATTACTATATAACGTATAACGTTATATACTATTACTATATAACGCATAACGTTATATAATATTACTATATAACGTATAACGTTATATGCTATTACTATATAACGTATAACGTTATATACTAATACTATATAACGTATAACGTTATATACTATTACTATATAACGTATAACGTTATATAGTATTACTATATAACGTATAACGTTATATACTATTACTATATAACGTATAACGTTATATACTATTACTATATAACGTATAACGCTATATACTATTACTATATAACGTATAACGTTATATACTATTACTATATAACGTATAACGTTGTATAGTATTACCATATAACGTATAACGTTATATACTATTACGTACTAAAGTATAACGTTATATACTATTACAATATAACGTACATCGCTATATACTATTACTATATAACGTATAACGATATATACTATTACGTATTAACGTATAACGTTATATACTATTACGTAATAGCGTATAACGTTATATAGTATTACCATATCACGTATAACGTTATATACTATTACGTACTATCGTATAACGTTATATACTATTACTATATAACGCATAACGTTATATACTATTACTATATAACGTATAACGTTATATACTATTACTATATAACGTATAACGTTATATACTATTACTATATAACGTATAACGTTATATACTATTACTATATAACGTATAACGTTATATACTATTACTATATAACGTATAACGTTATATACTATTACTATATAACGTATAACGCTATATACTATTACTATATAACGTATAACGTTATATACTATTACTATATAACGTATAACGTTATATACTATTACTATATAACGTATAACGTTATATACTATTACTATATAACGTATAACGTTATATACTATTACTATATAACATATAACGATATATACTATTACGTATTAACGTATATCGTTATATAGTATTACCATATCACGTATAACGTTGTATATTATTACGTACTAACGTATAACCTTATATGCTATTATTATATAACGTATAACGTTATATACTATTACTATATAACGTATAACGTTATATACTATTACTATATAACGTATAACGTTATATACTTTTACTATATAACGTATAACGATATATACTATTCCGTACTATCGTATAACTTTATATACTATTACTGTATAACGCATAACGTTATATACTATTACTATATAACGTATAACGTTATATACTATTACTATATAACGTATAACGTTATATACTATTACTATATAACGTATAACGTTATATACTATTACTATATAACGTATAACGTTATATACTATTACTATATAACGTATAACGTTATATACTATTACGTAATAACGTATAACGCTATATAGTATTGCCATATCACGTATAACGATGTATATTATTACGTACTAACGTATAACGTTATATACTATTACTATATAACGTATAACGTTATATGCTTTTACTATATAACGTATAACGATATATACTATTCCGTACTATCGTATAACGTTATATACTATTACTGTATAACGCATAACGTTATATACTACTACTATATAACGCATAACGTTATATACTATTACTATATAACGCATAACGTTATATAATATTACTATATAACGTTTAACGTTATATACTATTACTATATAACGTATAACGTTATATACTATTACTATATAACGTATAACGTTATATACTATTACTATATAACGTATAACGTTATATACTATTACTATATAACATATAACGAAATATACTATTACGTATTAACGTATATCGTTATATAGTATTACCATATCACGTATAACGTTGTATATTATTACGTACTAACGTATAACGTTATATGCCATTACTATATAACGTATAACGTTATATACTATTACTGTATAACGTATAACGTTATATACTATTACAATATAACGTATAACGTTATATACTATTACTATATAACGTATAACGTTATATACTATTACGTATTAACGTATAACGTTATATACTATTACTATATAACGTATAACGTTATATACTTTTACTATATAACGTATAACGATATATACTATTCCGTACTATCGTATAACGTTATATACTATTACTGTATAACGCATAACGTTATATACTATTACTATATAACGTATAAAGTTATATACTATTACTATATAACGCATAACGTTATATAATATTACTATATAACGTATAACGTTATATACTATTACTATATAACGTATAACGTTATATACTATTACTATATAACGTATAACGTTATATACTATTACGTATTAACGTATAACGTTATATACTATTACTATATAACGTATAACGTTATATACTTTTACTATATAACGTATAACGATATATACTATTCCGTACTATCGTATAACTTTATATACTATTACTGTATAACGCATAACGTTATATACTATTACTATATAACGTATAACGTTATATACTATTACTATATAACGTATAACGTTATATACTATTACGTATTAACGTATAACGCTATATAGTATTGCCATATCACGTATAACGATGTATATTATTACGTACTAACGTATAACGTTATATACTATTACTATATAACGTATAACGTTATATACTATTACTATATAACGTATAACGTTATATACTATTACTATATAAGGTATAACGTTATAGACTATTACGTATTAACGTATAACGTTATATAGTATTACTATATAACGTATAACGTTATATACTATTACTATATAACGTATAACGTTATATACTTTTACTATATAACGTATAACGATATATACTATTCCGTTCTATCGTATAACGTTATATACTATTACTGTATAACGCATAACGTTATATACTATTACTATATAACGTATAACGTTATATACTATTACTATATAACGCATAACGTTATATAATATTACTATATAACGTATAACGTTATATACTATTACTATATAACGTATAACGTTATATACTATTACGTAATAACGTATAACGTTATATAGTATTACCATATCACGTATAACGTTGTATATTATTACGTAATAACGTATAACGTTATATACTATTACTATATATCGTATAACGTTATATACTATTACTATATGACGTATAACGTTATATACTATTACTATATAACGTATAACGCTATATACTATTACTATATAACGTATAACGCGATATACTATTACTATATAACGTATAACGTTATATACTATTACTATATAACGTATAACGTTATATGCTATTACTATATAACGTATAACGTTATATACTAATACTATATAACGTATAACGTTATATACTATTACTATATAACGTATAACGTTATATACTATTACTATATAACGTATAACGTTATAGACTATTACGTATTAACGTATAACGTTATATAGTATTGCTATATAACGTATAACGTTATATACTATTACTATATAACGTATAACGTTATATGCTTTTACTATATAACGTATAACGATATATACTATTCCGTTCTATCGTATAACGTTATATACTATTACTGTATAACGCATAACGTTATATACTATTACTATATAACGTATAACGTTATATACTATTACTATATAACGCATAACGTTATATAATATTACTATATAACGTATAACGTTATATGCTATTACTATATAACGTATAACGTTATATACTAATACTATATAACGTATAACGTTATATACTATTACTATATAACGTATAACGTTATATACTATTACTATATAACGTATAACGTTATATACTATTACTATATAACGTATAACGTTATATACTATTACTATATAACGTATAACGCTATATACTATTACTATATAACGTATAACGTTATATACTATTACTATATAACGTATAACGTTGTATAGTATTACCATATAACGTATAACGTTATATACTATTACGTACTAAAGTATAACGTTATATACTATTACAATATAACGTACATCGCTATATACTATTACTATATAACGTATAACGATATATACTATTACGTATTAACGTATAACGTTATATACTATTACGTAATAGCGTATAACGTTATATAGTATTACCATATCACGTATAACGTTATATACTATTACGTACTATCGTATAACGTTATATACTATTACTATATAACACATAACGTTATATACTATTACTATATAACGTATAACGTTATATACTATTACTATATAACGTATAACGTTATATACTATTACTATATAACGTATAACGTTATATACTATTACTATATAACGTATAACGTTATATACTATTACTATATAACGTATAACGTTATATACTATTACTATATAACGTATAACGCTATATACTATTACTATATAACGTATAACGTTATATACTATTACTATATAACGTATAACGTTATATACTATTACTATATAACGTATAACGTTATATACTATTACTATATAACGTATAACGTTATATACTATTACGTATTAACGTATAACGTTATATACTATTACTATATAACGTATAACGTTATATACTTTTACTATATAACGTATAACGATATATACTATTCCGTACTATCGTATAACGTTATATACTATTACTGTATAACGCATAACGTTATATACTATTACCATATAACGTATAACGTTATATACTATTACTATATAACGTATAACGTTATATACTATTACGTAATAACGTATAACGCTATATAGTATTGCCATATCACGTATAACGATGTATATTATTACGTACTAACGTATAACGTTATATACTATTACTATATAACGTATAACGTTATATGCTTTTACTATATAACGTATAACGATATATACTATTCCGTACTATCGTATAACGTTATATACTATTACTGTATAACGCATAACGTTATATACTACTACTATATAACGCATAACGTTATATACTATTACTATATAACGCATAACGTTATATACTTTTACTATATAACGTATAACGATATATACTATTCCGTTCTATCGTATAACGTTATATACTATTACTGTATAACGCATAACGTTATATACTATTACTATATAACGTATAACGTTATATACTATTACTATATGACGCATAACGTTATATAATATTACTATATAACGTATAACGTTATATACTATTACTATATAACGTATAACGTTATATACTATTACGTAATAACGTATAACGTTATATAGTATTACCATATCACGTATAACGTTGTATATTATTACGTAATAACGTATAACGTTATATACTATTACTATATATCGTATAACGTTATATACTATTACTATATAACGTATAACGTTATATACTATTACTATATAACGTATAACGCTATATACTATTACTATATAACGTATAACGCGATATACTATTACTATATAACGTATAACGCTATATACTATTACTATATAACGTATAACGTTATATACTATTACTATATAACGTATAACGTTATATACTATTACTATATAACGTATAACGTTGTATAGTATTACCATATCACGTATAACGTTATATACTATTACGTAATAACGTATAACGCTATATAGTATTGCCATATCACGTATAACGATGTATATTATTACGTACTAACGTATAACGTTATATACTATTACTATATAACGTATAACGTTATAGACTATTACGTATTAACGTATAACGTTATATACTATTACTATATAACGTATAACGTTATATACTATTACGTAATAACGTATAACGCTATATAGTATTGCCATATCACGTATAACAATGTATATTATTACGTACTAACGTATAACGTTATATACTATTACTATATAACGTATAACGTTATAGACTATTACGTATTAACGTATAACGTTATATAGTATTACTATATAACGTATAACGTTATATACTATTACTATATAACGTATAACGTTATATACTATTACTATATAACGTATAACGATATATACTATTACGTATTAACGTATAACGTTATATAGTATTACCATATCACGTATAACGTTGTATATTATTACGTACTAACGTATAACGTTATATACTATTACTATATATCGTATAACGTTATATACTATTACTATATAACGTATAACGTTATATACTATTACTATATAACGTATAACGCTATATACTATTACTATATAACGTATAACGCTATATACTATTACTATATAACGTATAACGTTATATACTATTACTATATAACGTACAACGTTGTATAGTATTACCATATCACGTATAACGTTGTATATTATTACGTACTAACGTATAACGTTATATACTATTACTATATAACGTATAACGTTATATACTATTACTATATAACGTATAACGATATATACTATTACGTATTAACGTATAACGTTATATAGTATTACCATATCACGTATAACGTTGTATATTATTACGTACTAACGTATAACGTTATATACTATTACTATATATCGTATAACGTTATATACTATTACTATATAACGTATAACGTTATATACTATTACTATATAACGTATAACGTTACATACTATTACTATATAACGTATAACGTTATATACTATTACTATATAACGTATAACGTTATATACTATTACTATATAACGTATAACGTTATATACTATTACTATATAACGTATAACGTTATATACTATTACGTATAAATGTATAACGTTACATACTTTTACTATATAACGTATAACGATATATACTATTCCGTACTATCGTATAAAGTTATATAGTATTACTGTATAACGCATAACGTTATATACTATTACTATATAACGCATAAAGTTATATACTATTACTACATAACGCATAACGTTATATAATATTACTATATAACGTATAACGTTATATACTATTACTATACAACGTATAACGTTATATACTATTACTATATAACGTATAACGTTATATACTATTACGTAATAACGTATAACGCTATATAGTATTGCCATATCACGTATAACGTTGTATATTATTACGTACTAACGTATAACGTTATATGCTATTACTATATAACGTATAACGTTATATACTAATACTATATAACGTATAACGTTATATACTAATACTATATAACGTATAACGTTATATACTATTACTATATAACGTATAACGTTATATACTATTACTATATAACGTATAACGTTATAGACTATTACGTATTAACGTATAACGTTATATAGTATTGCTATATAACGTATAACGTTATATACTATTACTATATAACGTATAACGTTATATACTTTTACTATATAACGTATAACGATATATACTATTCCGTTCTATCGTATAACGTTATATACTATTACTGTATAACGCATAACGTTATATACTATTACTATATAACGTATAACGTTATATACTATTACTATATAACGCATAACGTTATATAATATTACTATATAACGTATAACGTTATATGCTATTACTATATAACGTATAACGTTATATACTAATACTATATAACGTATAACGTTATATACTATTACTATATAACGTATAACGTTATATACTATTACTATATAACGTATAACGTTATATACTATTACTATATAACGTATAACGCTATATACTATTACTATATAACGTATAACGTTATATACTATTACTATATAACGTATAACGTTGTATAGTATTACCATATAACGTATAACGTTATATACTATTACGTACTAAAGTATAACGTTATATACTATTACAATATAACGTATATCGCTATATACTATTACTATATAACGTATAACGATATATACTATTACGTATTAACGTATAACGTTATATACTATTACGTAATAGCGTATAACGTTATATAGTATTACCATATCACGTATAACGTTATATACTATTACGTACTATCGTATAACGTTATATACTATTACTATATAACGCATAACGTTATATAATATTACTATATAACGTATAACGTTATATACTATTACGTATTAACGTATAACGTCATATACTATTATTATATAACGTATAACGTTATATACTATTACTATATAACGTATAACGTTATATACTTTTACTATATAACGTATAACGATATATACTATTCCGTACTATCGTATAACGTTATATACTATTACTATATAACGTATAACGATATATACTATTACGTATTAACGTATAACGTTATATAGTATTACCATATCACGTATAACGTTGTATATTATTACGTACTAACGTATAACGTTATATGCCATTACTATATAACGTATAACGTTATATACTATTACTGTATAACGTATAACGTTATATACTATTACTATATAACGTATAACGATGTATATTATTACGTACTAACGTATAACGTTATATACTATTACTATATAACGTATAACGTTATAGACTATTACGTATTAACGTATAACGTTATATACTATTACTATATAACGTATAACGTTATATACTATTACTATATAACGTATAACGTTATATACTATTACGTAATAACGTATAACGCTATATAGTATTGCCATATCACGTATAACGGTGTATATTATTACGTACTAACGTATAACGTTATATACTATTACTATATAACGTATAACGTTATAGACTATTACGTATTAACGTATAACGTTATATAGTATTACTATATAACGTATAACGTTATATACTATTACTATATAACGTATAACGTTATATACTATTACTATATAACGTATAACGATATATACTATTACGTATTAACGTATAACGTTATATAGTATTACCATATCACGTATAACGTTGTATATTATTACGTACTAACGTATAACGTTATATACTATTACTATATATCGTATAACGTTATATACTATTACTATATAACGTATAACGTTATATACTATTACTATATAACGTATAACGCTATATACTATTACTATATAACGTATAACGCTATATACTATTACTATATAACGTATAACGTTATATACTATTACTATATAACGTATAACGTTGTATAGTATTACCATATCACGTATAACGTTGTATATTATTACGTACTAACGTATAACGTTATATACTATTACTATATAACGTATAACGTTACATACTATTACTATATAACGTATAACGTTATATACTATTACTATATAACGTATGACGCTATATACTATTACTATATAACGTATAACGTTATATACTATTACTATATAACGTATAACGTTGTATAGTATTACCATATAACGTATAACGTTACATACTATTACTATATAACGTATAACGTTATATACTATTACTATATAACGTATAACGTTATATACTATTACTATATAACGTATAACGCTATATACTATTACTATATAACGTATAACGTTATATACTATTACTATATAACGTATAACGTTGTATAGTATTACCATATAACGTATAACGTTATATACTATTACGTACTAAAGTATAACGTTATATACTATTACAATATAACGTATATCGCTATATACTATTACTATATAACGTATAACGATATATACTATTACGTATTAACGTATAACGTTATATACTATTACGTAATAGCGTATAACGTTATATAGTATTACCATATCACGTATAACGTTATATACTATTACGTACTATCGTATAACGTTATATACTATTACTATATAACGCATAACGTTATATAATATTACTATATAACGTATAACGTTATATACTATTACGTATTAACGTATAACGTCATATACTATTATTATATAACGTATAACGTTATATACTATTACTATATAACGTATAACGTTATATACTTTTACTATATAACGTATAACGATATATACTATTCCGTACTATCGTATAACGTTATATACTATTACTATATAACGTATAACGATATATACTATTACGTATTAACGTATAACGTTATATAGTATTACCATATCACGTATAACGTTGTATATTATTACGTACTAACGTATAACGTTATATGCCATTACTATATAACGTATAACGTTATATACTATTACTGTATAACGTATAACGTTATATACTATTACTATATAACGTATAACGTTATATACTATTACTATATAACGTATAACGTTATATACTATTACGTATTAACGTATAACGTTATATACTATTACTATATAACGTATAACGTTATATACTTTTACTATATAACGTATAACGATATATACTATTCCGTACTATCGTATAACGTTATATACTATTACTGTATAACGCATAACGTTATATACTATTACCATATAACGTATAACGTTATATACTATTACTATATAACGCACAACGTTATATAATATTACTATATAACGTATAACGTTATATACTATTACTATATAACGTATAACGTTATATACTATTACTATATAACGTATAACGCTATATACTATTACTATATAACGTATAACGTTATATACTATTACTATATAACGTATAACGTTGTATAGTATTACCATATAACGTATAACGATATATACTATTCCGTACTATCGTATAACGTTATATACTATTACTATATAACGTATAACGATATATACTATTACGTATTAACGTATAACGTTATATAGTATTACCATATCACGTATAACGTTGTATATTATTACGTACTAACGTATAACGTTATATGCCATTACTATATAACGTATAACGTTATATACTATTACGTATTAACGTATAACGTCATATACTATTATTATATAACGTATAACGTTATATACTATTACTATATAACGTATAACGTTATATACTTTTACTATATAACGTATAACGATATATACTATTCCGTACTATCGTATAACGTTATATACTATTACTATATAACGTATAACGATATATACTATTACGTATTAACGTATAACGTTATATAGTATTACCATATCACGTATAACGTTGTATATTATTACGTACTAACGTATAACGTTATATGCCATTACTATATAACGTATAACGTTATATACTATTACTATATAACGTATAACGTTATATACTATTACTATATAACGTATAACGTTATATACTATTACGTAATAACGTATAACGCTATATAGTATTGCCATATCACGTATAACGGTGTATATTATTACGTACTAACGTATAACGTTATACACTATTCTATATAACGTATAACGTTATAGACTATTACGTATTAACGTATAACGTTATATAGTATTACTATATAACGTATAACGTTATATACTATTACTATATAACGTATAACGTTATATACTATTACTATATAACGTATAACGATATATACTATTACGTATTAACGTATAACGTTATATAGTATTACCATATCTCGTATAACGTTGTATATTATTACGTACTAACGTATAACGTTATATACTATTACTATATATCGTATAACGTTATATACTATTACTATATAACGTATAACGTTATATACTATTACTATATAACGTATAACGCTATATACTATTACTATATAACGTATAACGCTATATACTATTACTATATAACGTATAACGTTATATACTATTACTATATAACGTATAACGTTGTATAGTATTACCATATCACGTATAACGTTGTATATTATTACGTACTAACGTATAACGTTATATACTATTACTATATAACGTATAACGTTACATACTATTACTATATAACGTATAACGTTATATACTATTACTATATAACGTATAACGTTATATACTATTACTATATAACGCATAACGTTATATAATATTACTATATAACGTATAACGTTATATGCTATTACTATATAACGTATAACGTTATATACTAATACTATATAACGTATAACGTTATATACTATTACTATATAACGTATAACGTTATATACTATTACTATATAACGTATAACGTTATATACTATTACTATATAACGTATAACGTTATATACTATTACTATATAACGTATAACGCTATATACTATTACTATATAACGTATAACGTTATATACTATTACTATATAACGCATAACGTTGTACAGTATTACCATATAACGTATAACGTTATATACTATTACGTACTAACGTATAACGTTATATACTATTACTATATAACGCATAACGTTATATACTATTACTATATAACGTATAACGATATATACTATTCCGTACTATCGTATAACGTTATATAGTATTACTGTATAACGCATAACGTTATATACTATTACTATATAACGTATAACGTTATATACTATTACTATATAACGCATAACGTTATATAATATTACTATATAACGTATAACGTTATATACTATTACTATATAACGTATAACGTTGTATAGTATTACCATATCACGTATAACGTTGTATATTATTACGTACTAACGTATAACGTTACATACTATTACTATATAACGTATAACGTTACATACTATTACTATATAACGTATAACGTTATATACTATTACTATATAACGTATGACGCTATATACTATTACTATATAACGTATAACGTTATATACTATTACTATATAACGTATAACGTTGTATAGTATTACCATATAACGTATAACGTTATATACTATTACTATATAACGTATAACGTTATATACTTATACTATATAACGTATAACGTTATATACTATTACTATATAACGCATAACGTTATATACTATTACTATATAACGTATAACGATATATACTATTACGTATTAACGTATAACGTTATATGCTATTACTATATAACGTATAACGTTGTATACTATTACTATATAACGTATAACGTTATATGCTTTTACTATATAACGTATAACGATATATACTATTCCGTACTATCGTATAACGTTATATACTATTACTGTATAACGCATAACGTTATATACTATTACTATATAACGTATAACGTTATATACTATTACTATATAACGTATAACGTTATATACTATTACGTAATAACGTATAACGCTATATAGTATTGCCATATCACGTATAACGGTGTATATTATTACGTACTAACGTATAACGTTATATACTATTACTATATAACGTATAACGTTATAGACTATTACGTATTAACGTATAACGTTATATAGTATTACTATATAACGTATAACGTTATATACTATTACTATATAACGTATAACGTTATATACTATTACTATATAACGTATAACGATATATACTATTACGTATTAACGTATAACGTTATATAGTATTACCATATCACGTATAACGTTGTATATTATTACGTACTAACGTATAACGTTATATACTATTACTATATATCGTATAACGTTATATACTATTACTATATAACGTATAACGTTATATACTATTACTATATAACGTATAACGTTATATACTACTACTATATAACGTATAACGCTATATACTATTACTATATAACGTATAACGCTATATACTATTACTATATAACGTATAACGTTATATACTATTACTATATAACGTATGACGCTATATACTATTACTATATAACGTATAACGTTATATACTATTACTATATAACGTATAACGATATATACTATTACGTATTAACGTATAACGTTATATGGTATTACCATATCACGTATAACGTTGTATATTATTACGTACTAACGTATAACCTTATATGCTATTACTATATAACGTATAACGTTATATACTATTACTATATAACGTATAACGTTATATACTATTACTATATAACGTATAACGTTATATACTATTACTATATAACGTATAACGTTATATACTATTACTATATAACGTATAACGTTATATACTATTACGTATTAACGTATAACGTTATATAGTATTACCATATCACGTATAACGTTGTATATTATTACGTACTAACGTATAACCTTATATGCTATTACTATATAACGTATAACGTTATGTACTATTACTACATAACGTATAACGTTATATACTATTACGTAATAACGTATAACGTTATATACTATTACGTAATAACGTATAACGCTATGTAGTATTGCCATATCACGTATAACGTTGTATATTATTACGTACTAACGTATAACGTTATATGCTATTACTATATAACGTATAACGTTATATACTAATACTATATAACGTATAACGTTATATACTATTACTATATAACGTATAACGTTATATACTATTACTATATAACGTATAACGTTATATGCTATTACTATATAACGTATAACGTTATATACTAATACTATATAACGTATAACGTTATATACTATTACTATATAACGTATAACGTTATATACTATTACTATATAACGTATAACGTTATATACTATTACTATATAACGTATAACGCTATATACTATTACTATATAACGTATAACGTTATATACTATTACTATATAACGCATAACGTTGTACAGTATTACCATATAACGTATAACGTTATATACTATTACGTACTAACGTATAACGTTATATACTATTACTATATAACGCATAACGTTATATACTATTACTATATAACGTATAACGTTATATACTATTACTATATAACGTATAACGTTATATACTATTACTATATAACGTATAACGTTATATACTATTACTATATAACGTATAACGTTATATACTATTACGTATTAACGTATAACGTTATATAGTATTACCATATCACGTATAACGTTGTATATTATTACGTACTAACGTATAACCTTATATGCTATTACTATATAACGTATAACGTTATATACTATTACTACATAACGTATAACGTTATATACTATTACGTAATAACGTATAACGTTATATACTATTACGTAATAACGTATAACGCTATGTAGTATTGCCATATCACGTATAACGTTGTATATTATTACGTACTAACGTATAACGTTATATGCTATTACTATATAACGTATAACGTTATATACTAATACTATATAACGTATAACGTTATATACTATTACTATATAACGTATAACGTTATATACTATTACTATATAACGTATAACGTTATATGCTATTACTATATAACGTATAACGTTATATACTAATACTATATAACGTATAACGTTATATACTATTACTATATAACGTATAACGTTATATACTATTACGTACTAACGTATAACGTTATATACTATTACTATATAACGCATAACGTTATATACTATTACTATATAACGTATAACGATATATACTATTCCGTACTATCGTATAACGTTATATACTATTACTGTATAACGCATAACGTTATATACTATTACTATATAACGTATAACGTTATATACTATTACTATATAACGCATAACGTTATATAATATTACTATATAACGTATAACGTTATATACTATTACTATATAACGTATAACGTTGTATAGTATTACCATATCACGTATAACGTTGTATATTATTACGTACTAACGTATAACGTTATATACTATTACTATATAACGTATAACGTTACATACTATTACTATATAACGTATAACGTTATATACTATTACTATATAACGTATGACGCTATATACTATTACTATATAACGTATAACGTTATATACTATTACTATATAACGTATAACGTTGTATAGTATTACCATATAACGTATAACGTTATATACTATTACTATATAACGTATAACGTTATATACTTATACTATATAACGTATAACGTTATATACTATTACTATATAACGCATAACGTTATATACTATTACTATATAACGTATAACGATATATACCATTACGTATTAACGTATAACGTTATATGCTATTACTATATAACGTATAACGTTGTATACTATTACTATATAACGTATAACGTTATATGCTTTTACTATATAACGTATAACGATATATACTATTCCGTACTATCGTATAACGTTATATACTATTACTGTATAACGCATAACGTTATATACTACTACTATATAACGTATAACGTTATATACTATTACTATATAACGCATAACGTTATATAATATTACTATATAACGTATAACGTTATATACTATTACTATATAACGTATAACGTTATATACTATTACTATATAACGTATAACGTTATATACTATTACTATATAACGTATAACGTTATATACTATTACTATATAACATATAACGATATATACTATTACGTATAAATGTATAACGTTACATACTTTTACTATATAACGTATAACGATATATACTATTCCGTACTATCGTATAAAGTTATATAGTATTACTCTATAACGCATAACGTTATATACTATTACTATATAACGTATAAAGTTATATACTATTACTACATAACGCATAACGTTATATAATATTACTATATAACGTATAACGTTATATACTATTACTATACAACGTATAACGTTATATACTATTACAATATAACGTATAACGTTATATACTATTACTATACAACGTATAACGTTATATACTATTACTATATAACGTATAACGTTATATACTATTACGTAATAACGTATAACGCTATATAGTATTGCCATATCACGTATAACGTTGAATATTATTACGTACGAACGTATAACGTTATATGCTATTACTATATAACGTATAATGTTATATACTAATACTATATAACGTATAACGTTATATACTATTACTATATAACGTATAACGTTATTTACTATTACGTATAAATGTATAACGTTACATACTTTTACTATATAACGTATAACGATATATACTATTCCGTACTATCGTATAAAGTTATATAGTATTACTGTATAACGCATAACGTTATATACTATTACTATATAACGTATAAAGTTATATACTATTACTACATAACGCATAACGTTATATAATATTACTATATAACGTATAACGTTATATACTATTACTATACAACGTATAACGTTATATACTATTACTATATAACGTATAACGTTATATACTATTACGTAATAACGTATAACGCTATATAGTATTGCCATATCACGTATAACGTTGAATATTATTACGTACGAACGTATAACGTTATATGCTATTACTATATAACGTATAACGTTATATAGTAATACTATATAACGTATAACGTTATATACTATTACTATATAACGTATAACGTTATATACTATTACTATATAACGTATAACGTTATAGACTATTACGTATTAACGTATAACGTTATATAGTATTGCTATATAACGTATAACGTTATATACTATTACTATATAACGTATAACGTTATATACTTTTACTATATAACGTATAACGATATATACTATTCCGTTCTATCGTATAACGTTATATACTATTACTGTATAACGCATAACGTTATATACTATTACTATATAACGTATAACGTTATATACTATTACTATATAACGCATAACGTTATATAATATTACTATATAACGTATAACGTTATATGCTATTACTATATAACGTATAACGTTATATACTAATACTATATAACGTATAACGTTATATACTATTACTATATAACGTATAACGTTATATACTATTACTATATAACGTATAACGTTATATACTATTACTATATAACGTATAACGTTATATACTATTACTATATAACGTATAACGCTATATACTATTACTATATAACGTATAACGTTATATACTATTACTATATAACGTATAACGTTGTATAGTATTACCATATAACGTATAACGTTATATACTATTACGTACTAAAGTATAACGTTATATACTATTACAATATAACGTATATCGCTATATACTATTACTATATAACGTATAACGATATATACTATTACGTATTAACGTATAACGTTATATACTATTACGTAATAGCGTATAACGTTATATAGTATTACCATATCACGTATAACGTTATATACTATTACGTACTATCGTATAACGTTATATACTATTACTATATAACGCATAACGTTATATAATATTACTATATAACGTATAACGTTATATACTATTACGTATTAACGTATAACGTCATATACTATTATTATATAACGTATAACGTTATATACTATTACTATATAACGTATAACGTTATATACTTTTACTATATAACGTATAACGGTATATACTATTCCGTACTATCGTATAACGTTATATACTATTACTATATAACGTATAACGATATATACTATTACGTATTAACGTATAACGTTATATAGTATTACCATATCACGTATAACGTTGTATATTATTACGTACTAACGTATAACGTTATATGCCATTACTATATAACGTATAACGTTATATACTATTACTGTATAACGTATAACGTTATATACTATTACTATATAACGTATAACGTTATATACTATTACTATATAACGTATAACGTTATATACTATTACGTATTAACGTATAACGTTATATACTATTACTATATAACGTATAACGTTATATACTTTTACTATATAACGTATAACGATATATACTATTCCGTACTATCGTATAACGTTATATACTATTACTGTATAACGCATAACGTTATATACTATTACTATATAACGTATAACGTTATATACTATTACGTATTAACGTATAACGTTATATACTATTACTATATAACGTATAACGTTATATACTTTTACTATATAACGTATAACGATATATACTATTCCGTACTATCGTATAACGTTATATACTATTACTGTATAACGCATAACGTTATATACTATTACTATATAACGTATAACGTTATATACTATTACTATATAACGTATAACGTTATATACTATTACGTATTAACGTATAACGTTATATACTATTACTATATAACGTATAACGTTATATACTATTCCGTACTATCGTATAACGTTATATACTATTACTATATAACGTATAACGATATATACTATTACGTATTAACGTATAACGTTATATAGTATTACCATATCACGTATAACGTTGTATATTATTACGTACTAACGTATAACGTTATATGCCATTACTATATAACGTATAACGTTATATACTATTACTGTATAACGTATAACGTTATATACTATTACTATATAACGTATAACGTTATATACTATTACTATATAACGTATAACGTTATATACTATTACGTATTAACGTATAACGTTATATACTATTACTATATAACGTATAACGTTATATACTTTTACTATATAACGTATAACGATATATACTATTCCGTACTATCGTATAACGTTATATACTATTACTGTATAACGCATAACGTTATATACTATTACTATATAACGTATAACGTTATATACTATTACGTATTAACGTATAACGTTATATACTATTACTATATAACGTATAACGTTATATACTTTTACTATATAACGTATAACGATATATACTATTCCGTACTATCTTATAACGTTATATACTATTACTGTATAACGCATAACGTTATATACTATTACTATATAACGTATAAAGTTATATACTATTACTATATAACGCATAACGTTATATAATATTACTATATAACGTATAACGTTATATACTATTACTATATAACGTATAACGTTATATACTATTACTATATAACGTATAACGCTATATACTATTACTATATAACGTATAACGTTATATACTATTACTATATAACGTATAACGTTGTATAGTATTACCATATAACGTATAACGTTATATACTATTACTATATAACGTATAACGTTATATACTTATACTATATAACGTATAACGTTATATACTACTACTATATAACGTATAACGTTATATACTATTACTATATAACGCATAACGTTATATAATATTACAATATAACGTATAACGTTATATACTATTACTATATAACGTATAACGTTATATACTATTACTATATAACGTATAACGTTATATACTATTACTATATAACGTATAACGTTATATGCTTTTACTATATAACGTATAACGATATATACTATTCCGTACTATCGTATAACGTTATATACTATTACTGTATAACGCATAACGTTATATACTACTACTATATAACGTATAACGTTATATACTATTACTATATAACGCATAACGTTATATAATATTACAATATAACGTATAACGTTATATACTATTACTATATAACGTATAACGTTATATACTATTACTATATAACGTATAACGTTATATACTATTACTATATAACGTATAACGTTATATACTATTACTATATAACATATAACGATATATACTATTACGTATAAATGTATAACGTTACATACTTTTACTATATAACGTATAACGATATATACTATTCCGTACTATCGTATAAAGTTATATAGTATTACTCTATAACGCATAACGTTATATACTATTACTATATAACGTATAAAGTTATATACTATTACTATATAACGTATAACGCTATATACTATTACTATATAACGTATAACGTTATATACTATTACTATATAACGTATAACGTTGTATAGTATTACCATATAACGTATAACGTTATATACTATTACGTACTAAAGTATAACGTTATATACTATTACAATATAACGTATATCGCTATATACTATTACTATATAACGTATAACGATATATACTATTACGTATTAACGTATAACGTTATATACTATTACGTAATAGCGTATAACGTTATATAGTATTACCATATCACGTATAACGTTATATACTATTACGTACTATCGTATAACGTTATATACTATTACTATATAACGCATAACGTTATATAATATTACTATATAACGTATAACGTTATATACTATTACGTATTAACGTATAACGTCATATACTATTATTATATAACGTATAACGTTATATACTATTACTATATAACGTATAACGTTATATACTTTTACTATATAACGTATAACGATATATACTATTCCGTACTATCGTATAACGTTATATACTATTACTATATAACGTATAACGATATATACTATTACGTATTAACGTATAACGTTATATAGTATTACCATATCACGTATAACGTTGTATATTATTACGTACTAACGTATAACGTTATATGCCATTACTATATAACGTATAACGTTATATACTATTACTGTATAACGTATAACGTTATATACTATTACTATATAACGTATAACGTTATATACTATTACTATATAACGTATAACGTTATATACTATTACGTATTAACGTATAACGTTATATACTATTACTATATAACGTATAACGTTATATACTTTTACTATATAACGTATAACGATATATACTATTCCGTACTATCGTATAACGTTATATACTATTACTGTATAACGCATAACGTTATATACTATTACTATATAACGTATAACGTTATATACTATTACGTATTAACGTATAACGTTATATACTATTACTATATAACGTATAACGTTATATACTTTTACTATATAACGTATAACGATATATACTATTCCGTACTATCGTATAACGTTATATACTATTACTGTATAACGCATAACGTTATATACTATTACTATATAACGTATAACGTTATATACTATTACTATATAACGTATAACGTTATATACTATTACGTATTAACGTATAACGTTATATACTATTACTATATAACGTATAACGTTATATACTATTCCGTACTATCGTATAACGTTATATACTATTACTATATAACGTATAACGATATATACTATTACGTATTAACGTATAACGTTATATAGTATTACCATATCACGTATAACGTTGTATATTATTACGTACTAACGTATAACGTTATATGCCATTACTATATAACGTATAACGTTATATACTATTACTGTATAACGTATAACGTTATATACTATTACTATATAACGTATAACGTTATATACTATTACTATATAACGTATAACGTTATATACTATTACGTATTAACGTATAACGTTATATACTATTACTATATAACGTATAACGTTATATACTTTTACTATATAACGTATAACGATATATACTATTCCGTACTATCGTATAACGTTATATACTATTACTGTATAACGCATAACGTTATATACTATTACTATATAACGTATAACGTTATATACTATTACGTATTAACGTATAACGTTATATACTATTACTATATAACGTATAACGTTATATACTTTTACTATATAACGTATAACGATATATACTATTCCGTACTATCTTATAACGTTATATACTATTACTGTATAACGCATAACGTTATATACTATTACTATATAACGTATAAAGTTATATACTATTACTATATAACGCATAACGTTATATAATATTACTATATAACGTATAACGTTATATACTATTACTATATAACGTATAACGTTATATACTATTACTATATAACGTATAACGCTATATACTATTACTATATAACGTATAACGTTATATACTATTACTATATAACGTATAACGTTGTATAGTATTACCATATAACGTATAACGTTATATACTATTACTATATAACGTATAACGTTATATACTTATACTATATAACGTATAACGTTATATACTATTACTATATAACGCATAACGTTATATACTATTACTATATAACGTATAACGATATATACTATTACGTATTAACGTATAACGTTATATGCTATTACTATATAACGTATAACGTTGTATACTATTACTATATAACGTATAACGTTATATGCTTTTACTATATAACGTATAACGATATATACTATTCCGTACTATCGTATAACGTTATATACTATTACTGTATAACGCATAACGTTATATACTACTACTATATAACGTATAACGTTATATACTATTACTATATAACGCATAACGTTATATAATATTACAATATAACGTATAACGTTATATACTATTACTATATAACGTATAACGTTATATACTATTACTATATAACGTATAACGTTATATACTATTACTATATAACGTATAACGTTATATACTATTACTATATAACATATAACGATATATACTATTACGTATAAATGTATAACGTTACATACTTTTACTATATAACGTATAACGATATATACTATTCCGTACTATCGTATAAAGTTATATAGTATTACTCTATAACGCATAACGTTATATACTATTACTATATAACGTATAAAGTTATATACTATTACTACATAACGCATAGCGTTATATAATATTACTATATAACGTATAACGTTATATACTATTACTATACAACGTATAACGTTATATACTATTACTATATAACGTATAACGTTATATACTATTACGTAATAACGTATAACGCTATATAGTATTGCCATATCACGTATAACGTTGAATATTATTACGTACGAACGTATAACGTTATATGCTATTACTATATAACGTATAACGTTATATACTAATACTATATAACGTATAACGTTATATACTATTACTATATAACGTATAACGTTATATACTATTACTATATAACGTATAACGTTATAGACTATTACGTATTAACGTATAACGTTATATAGTATTGCTATATAACGTATAACGTTATATACTATTACTATATAACGTATAACGTTATATACTTTTACTATATAACGTATAAGGATATATACTATTACTATATAACGTATAACGTTATCTACTATTACTATATAACGCATAACGTTGTACAGTATTACCATATAACGTATAACGTTATATACTATTACGTACTAACGTATAACGTTATATACTATTACTATATAACGCATAACGTTATATAATATTACTATATAACGTATAACGTTATATACTATTTCTATATAACGTATAACGTTATATGCTTCTACTATATAACGTATAACGTTATATACTATTACTATATAACGCATAACGTTATATACTATTACTATATAACGTATAACGATATATACTATTCCGTACTATCGTATAACGTTATATACTATTACTGTATAACGCATAACGTTATATACTATTACTATATAACGTATAACGTTATATACTATTACTATATAACGCATAACGTTATATAATATTACTATATAACGTATAACGTTATATACTATTACTATATAACGTATAACGTTATATACTATTACTATATAACGTATAACGTTATATAGTAATAGTATATAACGTATAACGTTATATACTATAACTATATAACGTATAACGTTATATACTATTACTATATAACGTATAACGTTATATACTATTACTATATAACGTATAACGATATATACTATTACGTATTAACGTATAACGTTATATGGTATTACCATATCACGTATAACGTTGTATATTATTACGTACTAACGTATAACCTTATATGCTATTACTATATAACGTATAACGTTATATACTATTACTATATAACGTATAACGTTATATACTATTACTATATAACGTATAACGTTATATACTATTACTATATAACGTATAACGTTATATACTATTACTATATAACGTATAACGTTATATACTATTACGTATTAACGTATAACGTTATATAGTATTACCATATCACGTATAACGTTGTATATTATTACGTACTAACGTATAACCTTATATGCTATTACTATATAACGTATAACGTTATATACTATTACTACATAACGTATAACGTTATATACTATTACGTAATAACGTATAACGTTATATACTATTACGTAATAACGTATAACGCTATGTAGTATTGCCATATCACGTATAACGTTGTATATTATTACGTACTAACGTATAACGTTATATGCTATTACTATATAACGTATAACGTTATATAGTAATACTATATAACGTATAACGTTATATACTATTACTATATAACGTATAACGTTATATACTATTACTATATAACGTATAACGTTATATGCTATTACTATATAACGTATAACGTTATATACTAATACTATATAACGTATAACGTTATATACTATTACTATATAACGTATAACGTTATATACTATTACTATATAACGTATAACGTTATATACTATTACTATATAACGTATAACGCTATATACTATTACTATATAACGTATAACGTTATATACTATTACTATATAACGCATAACGTTGTACAGTATTACCATATAACGTATAACGTTATATACTATTACGTACTAACGTATAACGTTATATACTATTACGTACTAACGTATAACGTTATATACTATTACTATATAACGCATAACGTTATATACTATTACTATATAACGTATAACGGTATATACTATTCCGTACTATCGTATAACGTTATATACTATTACTGTATAACGCATAACGTTATATACTATTACTATATAACGTATAACGTTATATACTATTACTATATAACGCATAACGTTATATAATATTACTATATAACGTATAACGTTATATACTATTACTATATAACGTATAACGTTGTATAGTATTACCATATCACGTATAACGTTGTATATTATTACGTACTAACGTATAACGTTATATACTATTACTATATAACGTATAACGTTACATACTATTACTATATAACGTATAACGTTATATACTATTACTATATAACGTATGACGCTATATACTATTACTATATAACGTATAACGTTATATACTATTACTATATAACGTATAACGTTGTATAGTATTACCATATAACGTATAACGTTATATACTATTACTATATAACGTATAACGTTATATACTTATACTATATAACGTATAACGTTATATACTATTACTATATAACGCATAACGTTATATACTATTACTATATAACGTATAACGATATATACTATTACGTATTAACGTATAACGTTATATGCTATTACTATATAACGTATAACGTTGTATACTATTACTATATAACGTATAACGTTATATGCTTTTACTATATAACGTATAACGATATATACTATTCCGTACTATCGTATAACGTTATATACTATTACTGTATAACGCATAACGTTATATACTACTACTATATAACGTATAACGTTATATACTATTACTATATAACGCATAACGTTATATAATATTACTATATAACGTATAACGTTATATACTATTACTATATAACGTATAACGTTATATACTATTACTATATAACGTATAACGTTATATACTATTACTATATAACGTATAACGTTATATACTATTACTATATAACATATAACGATATATACTATTACGTATAAATGTATAACGTTACATACTTTTACTATATAACGTATAACGATATATACTATTCCGTACTATCGTATAAAGTTATATAGTATTACTCTATAACGCATAACGTTATATACTATTACTATATAACGTATAAAGTTATATACTATTACTACATAACGCATAACGTTATATAATATTACTATATAACGTATAACGTTATATACTATTACTATACAACGTATAACGTTATATACTATTACTATATAACGTATAACGTTATATACTATTACTATACAACGTATAACGTTATATACTATTACTATATAACGTATAACGTTATATACTATTACGTAATAACGTATAACGCTATATAGTATTGCCATATCACGTATAACGTTGAATATTATTACGTACGAACGTATAACGTTATATGCTATTACTATATAACGTATAATGTTATATACTAATACTATATAACGTATAACGTTATATACTATTACTATATAACGTATAACGTTATTTACTATTACGTATAAATGTATAACGTTACATACTTTTACTATATAACGTATAACGATATATACTATTCCGTACTATCGTATAAAGTTATATAGTATTACTGTATAACGCATAACGTTATATACTATTACTATATAACGTATAAAGTTATATACTATTACTACATAACGCATAACGTTATATACTATTACTATATAACGTATAACGTTACATACTATTACTATATAACGTATAACGTTATATACTATTACTATATAACGTATGACGCTATATACTATTACTATATAACGTATAACGTTATATACTATTACTATATAACGTATAACGTTGTATAGTATTACCATATAACGTATAACGTTATATACTATTACTATATAACGTATAACGTTATATACTTATACTATATAACGTATAACGTTATATACTATTACTATATAACGCATAACGTTATATACTATTACTATATAACGTATAACGATATATACTATTACGTATTAACGTATAACGTTATATGCTATTACTATATAACGTATAACGTTGTATACTATTACTATATAACGTATAACGTTATATGCTTTTACTATATAACGTATAACGATATATACTATTCCGTACTATCGTATAACGTTATATACTATTACTGTATAACGCATAACGTTATATACTACTACTATATAACGTATAACGTTATATACTATTACTATATAACGCATAACGTTATATAATATTACTATATAACGTATAACGTTATATACTATTACTATATAACGTATAACGTTATATACTATTACTATATAACGTATAACGTTATATACTATTACTATATAACGTATAACGTTATATACTATTACTATATAACATATAACGATATATACTATTACGTATAAATGTATAACGTTACATACTTTTACTATATAACGTATAACGATATATACTATTCCGTACTATCGTATAAAGTTATATAGTATGACTCTATAACGCATAACGTTATATACTATTACTATATAACGTATAAAGTTATATACTATTACTACATAACGCATAACGTTATATAATATTACTATATAACGTATAACGTTATATACTATTACTATACAACGTATAACGTTATATACTATTACTATATAACGTATAACGTTATATACTATTACTATACAACGTATAACGTTATATACTATTACTATATAACGTATAACGTTATATACTATTACGTAATAACGTATAACGCTATATAGTATTGCCATATCACGTATAACGTTGAATATTATTACGTACGAACGTATAACGTTATATGCTATTACTATATAACGTATAATGTTATATACTAATACTATATAACGTATAACGTTATATACTATTACTATATAACGTATAACGTTATTTACTATTACGTATAAATGTATAACGTTACATACTTTTACTATATAACGTATAACGATATATACTATTCCGTACTATCGTATAAAGTTATATAGTATTACTGTATAACGCATAACGTTATATACTATTACTATATAACGTATAAAGTTATATACTATTACTACATAACGCATAACGTTATATAATATTACTATATAACGTATAACGTTATATACTATTACTATACAACGTATAACGTTATATACTATTACTATATAACGTATAACGTTATATACTATTACGTAATAACGTATAACGCTATATAGTATTGCCATATCACGTATAACGTTGAATATTATTACGTACGAACGTATAACGTTATATGCTATTACTATATAACGTATAACGTTATATACTAATACTATATAACGTATAACGTTATATACTATTACTATATAACGTATAACGTTATATACTATTACTATATAACGTATAACGTTATAGACTATTACGTATTAACGTATAACGTTATATAGTATTGCTATATAACGTATAACGTTATATACTATTACTATATAACGTATAACGTTATATACTTTTACTATATAACGTATAACGATATATACTATTCCGTTCTATCGTATAACGTTATATACTATTACTGTATAACGCATAACGTTATATACTATTACTATATAACGTATAACGTTATATACTATTACTATATAACGCATAACGTTATATAATATTACTATATAACGTATAACGTTATATGCTATTACTATATAACGTATAACGTTATATACTAATACTATATAACGTATAACGTTATATACTATTACTATATAACGTATAACGTTATATACTATTACTATATAACGTATAACGTTATATACTATTACTATATAACGTATAACGTTATATACTATTACTATATAACGTATAACGCTATATACTATTACTATATAACGTATAACGTTATATACTATTACTATATAACGTATAACGTTGTATAGTATTACCATATAACGTATAACGTTATATACTATTACGTACTAAAGTATAACGTTATATACTATTACAATATAACGTATATCGCTATATACTATTACTATATAACGTATAACGATATATACTATTACGTATTAACGTATAACGTTATATACTATTACGTAATAGCGTATAACGTTATATAGTATTACCATATCACGTATAACGTTATATACTATTACGTACTATCGTATAACGTTATATACTATTACTATATAACGCATAACGTTATATAATATTACTATATAACGTATAACGTTATATACTATTACGTATTAACGTATAACGTCATATACTATTATTATATAACGTATAACGTTATATACTATTACTATATAACGTATAACGTTATATACTTTTACTATATAACGTATAACGGTATATACTATTCCGTACTATCGTATAACGTTATATACTATTACTATATAACGTATAACGATATATACTATTACGTATTAACGTATAACGTTATATAGTATTACCATATCACGTATAACGTTGTATATTATTACGTACTAACGTATAACGTTATATGCCATTACTATATAACGTATAACGTTATATACTATTACTGTATAACGTATAACGTTATATACTATTACTATATAACGTATAACGTTATATACTATTACTATATAACGTATAACGTTATATACTATTACGTAATAACGTATAACGTTATATACTATTACTATATAACGTATAACGTTATATACTTTTACTATATAACGTATAACGATATATACTATTCCGTACTATCGTATAACGTTATATACTATTACTGTATAACGCATAACGTTATATACTATTACTATATAACGTATAACGTTATATACTATTACGTATTAACGTATAACGTTATATACTATTACTATATAACGTATAACGTTATATACTTTTACTATATAACGTATAACGATATATACTATTCCGTACTATCGTATAACGTTATATACTATTACTGTATAACGCATAACGTTATATACTATTACTATATAACGTATAACGTTATATACTATTACTATATAACGTATAACGTTATATACTATTACGTATTAACGTATAACGTTATATACTATTACTATATAACGTATAACGTTATATACTATTCCGTACTATCGTATAACGTTATATACTATTACTATATAACGTATAACGATATATACTATTACGTATTAACGTATAACGTTATATAATATTACCATATCACGTATAACGTTGTATATTATTACGTACTAACGTATAACGTTATATGCCATTACTATATAACGTATAACGTTATATACTATTACTGTATAACGTATAACGTTATATACTATTACTATATAACGTATAACGTTATATACTATTACTATATAACGTATAACGTTATATACTATTACGTATTAACGTATAACGTTATATACTATTACTATATAACGTATAACGTTATATACTTTTACTATATAACGTATAACGATATATACTATTCCGTACTTTCGTATAACGTTATATACTATTACTGTATAACGCATAACGTTATATACTATTACTATATAACGTATAACGTTATATACTATTACGTATTAACGTATAACGTTATATACTATTACTATATAACGTATAACGTTATATACTTTTACTATATAACGTATAACGATATATACTATTCCGTACTATCTTATAACGTTATATACTATTACTGTATAACGCATAACGTTATATACTATTACTATATAACGCATAACGTTATATAATATTACTATATAACGTATAACGTTATATACTATTACTATATAACGTATAACGTTATATACTATTACTATATAACGTATAACGTTATATACTATTACTATATAACGTATAACGTTATATACTAATACTATATAACGTATAACGTTATATACTATAACTATATAACGTATAACGTTATATACTATTACTATATAACGTATAACGTTATATACTATTACTATATAACGTATAACGATATATACTATTACGTATTAACGTATAACGTTATATGGTATTACCATATCACGTATAACGTTGTATATTATTACGTACTAACGTATAACCTTATATGCTATTACTATATAACGTATAACGTTATATACTATTACTATATAACGTATAACGTTATATACTATTACTATATAACGTATAACGTTATATACTATTACTATATAACGTATAACGTTATATACTATTACTATATAACGTATAACGTTATATACTATTACGTATTAACGTATAACGTTATATAGTATTACCATATCACGTATAACGTTGTATATTATTACGTACTAACGTATAACCTTATATGCTATTACTATATAACGTATAACGTTATATACTATTACTACATAACGTATAACGTTATATACTATTACGTAATAACGTATAACGTTATATACTATTACGTAATAACGTATAACGCTATGTAGTATTGCCATATCACGTATAACGTTGTATATTATTACGTACTAACGTATAACGTTATATGCTATTACTATATAACGTATAACGTTATATACTAATACTATATAACGTATAACGTTATATACTATTACTATATAACGTATAACGTTATATACTATTACTATATAACGTATAACGTTATATGCTATTACTATATAACGTTATACGTTATATAGTAATAGTATATAACGTATAACGTTATATACTATTACTATATAACGTATAACGTTATATACTATTACTATATAACGTATAACGTTATATACTATTACTATATAACGTATAACGCTATATACTATTACTATATAACGTATAACGTTATATACTATTACTATATAACGCATAACGTTGTACAGTATTACCATATAACGTATAACGTTATATACTATTACGTACTAACGTATAACGTTATATACTATTACTATATAACGCATAACGTTATATACTATTACTATATAACGTATAACGATATATACTATTCCGTACTATCGTATAACGTTATATACTATTACTGTATAACGCATAACGTTATATACTATTACTATATAACGTATAACGTTATATACTATTACTATATAACGCATAACGTTATATAATATTACTATATAACGTATAACGTTATATACTATTACTATATAACGTATAACGTTGTATAGTATTACCATATCACGTATAACGTTGTATATTATTACGTACTAACGTATAACGTTATATACTATTACTATATAACGTATAACGTTACATACTATTACTATATAACGTATAACGTTATATACTATTACTATATAACGTATGACGCTATATACTATTACTATATAACGTATAACGTTATATACTATTACTATATAACGTATAACGTTGTATAGTATTACCATATAACGTATAACGTTATATACTATTACTATATAACGTATAACGTTATATACTTATACTATATAACGTATAACGTTATATACTATTACTATATAACGCATAACGTTATATACTATTACTATATAACGTATAACGATATATACTATTACGTATTAACGTATAACGTTATATGCTATTACTATATAACGTATAACGTTGTATACTATTACTATATAACGTATAACGATATATGCTTTTACTATATAACGTATAACGATATATACTATTCCGTACTATCGTATAACGTTATATACTATTACTGTATAACGCATAACGTTATATACTACTACTATATAACGTATAACGTTATATACTATTACTATATAACGCATAACGTTATATAATATTACTATATAACGTATAACGTTATATACTATTACTATATAACGTATAACGTTATATACTATTACTATATAACGTATAACGTTATATACTATTACTATATAACGTATAACGTTATATACTATTACTATATAACATATAACGATATATACTATTACGTATAAATGTATAACGTTACATACTTTTACTATATAACGTATAACGATATATACTATTCCGTACTATCGTATAAAGTTATATAGTATTACTCTATAACGCATAACGTTATATACTATTACTATATAACGTATAAAGTTATATACTATTACTACATAACGCATAACGTTATATAATATTACTATATAACGTATAACGTTATATACTATTACTATACAACGTATAACGTTATATACTATTACTATATAACGTATAACGTTATATACTATTACTATACAACGTATAACGTTATATACTATTACTATATAACGTATAACGTTATATACTATTACGTAATAACGTATAACGCTATATAGTATTGCCATATCACGTATAACGTTGAATATTATTACGTACGAACGTATAACGTTATATACTATTACTATATAACGTATGACGCTATATACTATTACTATATAACGTATAACGTTATATACTATTACTATATAACGTATAACGTTGTATAGTATTACCATATAACGTATAACGTTATATACTATTACTATATAACGTATAACGTTATATACTTATACTATATAACGTATAACGTTATATACTATTACTATATAACGCATAACGTTATATACTATTACTATATAACGTATAACGATATATACTATTACGTATTAACGTATAACGTTATATGCTATTACTATATAACGTATAACGTTGTATACTATTACTATATAACGTATAACGTTATATGCTTTTACTATATAACGTATAACGATATATACTATTCCGTACTATCGTATAACGTTATATACTATTACTGTATAACGCATAACGTTATATACTACTACTATATAACGTATAACGTTATATACTATTACTATATAACGCATAACGTTATATAATATTACTATATAACGTATAACGTTATATACTATTACTATATAACGTATAACGTTATATACTATTACTATATAACGTATAACGTTATATACTATTACTATATAACGTATAACGTTATATACTATTACTATATAACATATAACGATATATACTATTACGTATAAATGTATAACGTTACATACTTTTACTATATAACGTATAACGATATATACTATTCCGTACTATCGTATAAAGTTATATAGTATTACTCTATAACGCATAACGTTATATACTATTACTATATAACGTATAAAGTTATATACTATTACTACATAACGCATAACGTTATATAATATTACTATATAACGTATAACGTTATATACTATTACTATACAACGTATAACGTTATATACTATTACTATATAACGTATAACGTTATATACTATTACTATACAACGTATAACGTTATATACTATTACTATATAACGTATAACGTTATATACTATTACGTAATAACGTATAACGCTATATAGTATTGCCATATCACGTATAACGTTGAATATTATTACGTACGAACGTATAACGTTATATGCTATTACTATATAACGTATAATGTTATATACTAATACTATATAACGTATAACGTTATATACTATTACTATATAACGTATAACGTTATTTACTATTACGTATAAATGTATAACGTTACATACTTTTACTATATAACGTATAACGATATATACTATTCCGTACTATCGTATAAAGTTATATAGTATTACTGTATAACGCATAACGTTATATACTATTACTATATAACGTATAAAGTTATATACTATTACTACATAACGCATAACGTTATATAATATTACTATATAACGTATAACGTTATATACTATTACTATACAACGTATAACGTTATATACTATTACTATATAACGTATAACGTTATATACTATTACGTAATAACGTATAACGCTATATAGTATTGCCATATCACGTATAACGTTGAATATTATTACGTACGAACGTATAACGTTATATGCTATTACTATATAACGTATAACGTTATATACTAATACTATATAACGTATAACGTTATATACTATTACTATATAACGTATAACGTTATATACTATTACTATATAACGTATAACGTTATAGACTATTACGTATTAACGTATAACGTTATATAGTATTGCTATATAACGTATAACGTTATATACTATTACTATATAACGTATAACGTTATATACTTTTACTATATAACGTATAACGATATATACTATTCCGTTCTATCGTATAACGTTATATACTATTACTGTATAACGCATAACGTTATATACTATTACTATATAACGTATAACGTTATATACTATTACTATATAACGCATAACGTTATATAATATTACTATATAACGTATAACGTTATATGCTATTACTATATAACGTATAACGTTATATACTAATACTATATAACGTATAACGTTATATACTATTACTATATAACGTATAACGTTATATACTATTACTATATAACGTATAACGTTATATACTATTACTATATAACGTATAACGTTATATACTATTACTATATAACGTATAACGCTATATACGATTACTATATAACGTATAACGTTATATACTATTACTATATAACGTATAACGTTGTATAGTATTACCATATAACGTATAACGTTATATACTATTACGTACTAAAGTATAACGTTATATACTATTACAATATAACGTATATCGCTATATACTATTACTATATAACGTATAACGATATATACTATTACGTATTAACGTATAACGTTATATACTATTACGTAATAGCGTATAACGTTATATAGTATTACCATATCACGTATAACGTTATATACTATTACGTACTATCGTATAACGTTATATACTATTACTATATAACGCATAACGTTATATAATATTACTATATAACGTATAACGTTATATACTATTACGTATTAACGTATAACGTCATATACTATTATTATATAACGTATAACGTTATATACTATTACTATATAACGTATAACGTTATATACTTTTACTATATAACGTATAACGATATATACTATTCCGTACTATCGTATAACGTTATATACTATTACTATATAACGTATAACGATATATACTATTACGTATTAACGTATAACGTTATATAGTATTACCATATCACGTATAACGTTGTATATTATTACGTACTAACGTATAACGTTATATGCCATTACTATATAACGTATAACGTTATATACTATTACTGTATAACGTATAACGTTATATACTATTACTATATAACGTATAACGTTATATACTATTACTATATAACGTATAACGTTATATACTATTACGTATTAACGTATAACGTTATATACTATTACTATATAACGTATAACGTTATATACTTTTACTATATAACGTATAACGATATATACTATTCCGTACTATCGTATAACGTTATATACTATTACTGTATAACGCATAACGTTATATACTATTACTATATAACGTATAACGTTATATACTATTACGTATTAACGTATAACGTTATATACTATTACTATATAACGTATAACGTTATATACTTTTACTATATAACGTATAACGATATATACTATTCCGTACTATCGTATAACGTTATATACTATTACTGTATAACGCATAACGTTATATACTATTACTATATAACGTATAACGTTATATACTATTACTATATAACGTATAACGTTGTATAGTATTACCATATAACGTATAACGTTATATACTATTACTATATAACGTATAACGTTATATACTTATACTATATAACGTATAACGTTATATACTATTACTATATAACGTATAACGCTATATACTATTACTATATAACGTATAACGTTATATACTATTACTATATAACGCATAACGTTGTACAGTATTACCATATAACGTATAACGTTATATACTATTACGTACTAACGTATAACGTTATATACTATTACTATATAACGCATAACGTTATATACTATTACTATATAACGTATAACGATATATACTATTCCGTACTATCGTATAACGTTATATACTATTACTGTATAACGCATAACGTTATATACTATTACTATATAACGTATAACGTTATATACTATTACTATATAACGCATAACGTTATATAATATTACTATATAACGTATAACGTTATATACTATTACTATATAACGTATAACGTTGTATAGTATTACCATATCACGTATAACGTTGTATATTATTACGTACTAACGTATAACGTTATATACTATTACTATATAACGTATAACGTTACATACTATTACTATATAACGTATAACGTTATATACTATTACTATATAACGTATGACGCTATATACTATTACTATATAACGTATAACGTTATATACTATTACTATATAACGTATAACGTTGTATAGTATTACCATATAACGTATAACGTTATATACTATTACTATATAACGTATAACGTTATATACTTATACTATATAACGTATAACGTTATATACTATTACTATATAACGCATAACGTTATATACTATTACTATATAACGTATAACGATATATACTATTACGTATTAACGTATAACGTTATATGCTATTACTATATAACGTATAACGTTGTATACTATTACTATATAACGTATAACGTTATATGCTTTTACTATATAACGTATAACGATATATACTATTCCGTACTATCGTATAACGTTATATACTATTACTGTATAACGCATAACGTTATATACTACTACTATATAACGTATAACGTTATATACTATTACTATATAACGCATAACGTTATATAATATTACTATATAACGTATAACGTTATATACTATTACTATATAACGTATAACGTTATATACTATTACTATATAACGTATAACGTTATATACTATTACTATATAACGTATAACGTTATATACTATTACTATATAACATATAACGATATATACTATTACGTATAAATGTATAACGTTACATACTTTTACTATATAACGTATAACGATATATACTATTCCGTAGTATCGTATAAAGTTATATAGTATTACTCTATAACGCATAACGTTATATACTATTACTATATAACGTATAAAGTTATATACTATTACTACATAACGCATAACGTTATATAATATTACTATATAACGTATAACGTTATATACTATTACTATACAACGTATAACGTTATATACTATTACTATATAACGTATAACGTTATATACTATTACTATACAACGTATAACGTTATATACTATTACTATATAACGTATAACGTTATATACTATTACGTAATAACGTATAACGCTATATAGTATTGCCATATCACGTATAACGTTGAATATTATTACGTACGAACGTATAACGTTATATGCTATTACTATATAACGTATAATGTTATATACTAATACTATATAACGTATAACGTTATATACTATTACTATATAACGTATAACGTTATTTACTATTACGTATAAATGTATAACGTTACATACTTTTACTATATAACGTATAACGATATATACTATTCCGTACTATCGTATAAAGTTATATAGTATTACTGTATAACGCATAACGTTATATACTATTACTATATAACGTATAAAGTTATATACTATTACTACATAACGCATAACGTTATATAATATTACTATATAACGTATAACGTTATATACTATTACTATACAACGTATAACGTTATATACTATTACGTATTAACGTATAACGTTATATACTATTACTATATAACGTATAACGTTATATACTTTTACTATATAACGTATAACGATATATACTATTCCGTACTATCGTATAACGTTATATACTATTACTGTATAACGCATAACGTTATATACTATTACTATATAACGCATAACGTTATATAATATTACTATATAACGTATAACGTTATATACTATTACGTATTAACGTATAACGTCATATACTATTATTATATAACGTATAACGTTATATACTATTACTATATAACGTATAACGTTATATACTTTTACTATATAACGTATAACGATATATACTATTCCGTACTATCGTATAACGTTATATACTATTACTATATAACGTATAACGATATATACTATTACGTATTAACGTATAACGTTATATAGTATTACCATATCACGTATAACGTTGTATATTATTACGTACTAACGTATAACGTTATATGCCATTACTATATAACGTATAACGTTATATACTATTACTGTATAACGTATAACGTTATATACTATTACTATATAACGTATAACGTTATATACTATTACTATATAACGTATAACGTTATATACTATTACGTATTAACGTATAACGTTATATACTATTACTATATAACGTATAACGTTATATACTTTTACTATATAACGTATAACGATATATACTATTCCGTACTATCGTATAACGTTATATACTATTACTGTATAACGCATAACGTTATATACTATTACTATATAACGTATAACGTTATATACTATTACGTATTAACGTATAACGTTATATACTATTACTATATAACGTATAACGTTATATACTTTTACTATATAACGTATAACGATATATACTATTCCGTACTATCGTATAACGTTATATACTATTACTGTATAACGCATAACGTTATATACTATTACTATATAACGTATAACGTTATATACTATTACTATATAACGTATAACGTTGTATAGTATTACCATATAACGTATAACGTTATATACTATTACTATATAACGTATAACGTTATATACTTATACTATATAACGTATAACGTTATATACTATTACTATATAACGTATAACGCTATATACTATTACTATATAACGTATAACGTTATATACTATTACTATATAACGCATAACGTTGTACAGTATTACCATATAACGTATAACGTTATATACTATTACGTACTAACGTATAACGTTATATACTATTACTATATAACGCATAACGTTATATACTATTACTATATAACGTATAACGATATATACTATTCCGTACTATCGTATAACGTTATATACTATTACTGTATAACGCATAACGTTATATACTATTACTATATAACGTATAACGTTATATACTATTACTATATAACGCATAACGTTATATAATATTACTATATAACGTATAACGTTATATACTATTACTATATAACGTATAACGTTGTATAGTATTACCATATCACGTATAACGTTGTATATTATTACGTACTAACGTATAACGTTATATACTATTACTATATAACGTATAACGTTACATACTATTACTATATAACGTATAACGTTATATACTATTACTATATAACGTATGACGCTATATACTATTACTATATAACGTATAACGTTATATACTATTACTATATAACGTATAACGTTGTATAGTATTACCATATAACGTATAACGTTATATACTATTACTATATAACGTATAACGTTATATACTTATACTATATAACGTATAACGTTATATACTATTACTATATAACGCATAACGTTATATACTATTACTATATAACGTATAACGATATATACTATTACGTATTAACGTATAACGTTATATGCTATTACTATATAACGTATAACGTTGTATACTATTACTATATAACGTATAACGTTATATGCTTTTACTATGTAACGTATAACGATATATACTATTCCGTACTATCGTATAACGTTATATACTATTACTGTATAACGCATAACGTTATATACTACTACTATATAACGTATAACGTTATATACTATTACTATATAACGCATAACGTTATATAATATTACTATATAACGTATAACGTTATATACTATTACTATATAACGTATAACGTTATATACTATTACTATATAACGTATAACGTTATATACTATTACTATATAACGTATAACGTTATATACTATTACTATATAACATATAACGATATATACTATTACGTATAAATGTATAACGTTACATACTTTTACTATATAACGTATAACGATATATACTATTCCGTAGTATCGTATAAAGTTATATAGTATTACTCTATAACGCATAACGTTATATACTATTACTATATAACGTATAAAGTTATATACTATTACTACATAACGCATAACGTTATATAATATTACTATATAACGTATAACGTTATATACTATTACTATACAACGTATAACGTTATATACTATTACTATATAACGTATAACGTTATATACTATTACTATACAACGTATAACGTTATATACTATTACTATATAACGTATAACGTTATATACTATTACGTAATAACGTATAACGCTATATAGTATTGCCATATCACGTATAACGTTGAATATTATTACGTACGAACGTATAACGTTATATGCTATTACTATATAACGTATAATGTTATATACTAATACTATATAACGTATAACGTTATATACTATTACTATATAACGTATAACGTTATTTACTATTACGTATAAATGTATAACGTTACATACTTTTACTATATAACGTATAACGATATATACTATTCCGTACTATCGTATAAAGTTATATAGTATTACTGTATAACGCATAACGTTATATACTATTACTATATAACGTATAAAGTTATATACTATTACTACATAACGCATAACGTTATATAATATTACTATATAACGTATAACGTTATATACTATTACTATACAACGTATAACGTTATATACTATTACTATATAACGTATAACGTTATATACTATTACGTAATAACGTATAACGCTATATAGTATTGCCATATCACGTATAACGTTGAATATTATTACGTACGAACGTATAACGTTATATGCTATTACTATATAACGTATAACGTTATATACTAATACTATATAACGTATAACGTTATATACTATTACTATATAACGTATAACGTTATATACTATTACTATATAGCGTATAACGTTATAGACTATTACGTATTAACGTATAACGTTATATAGTATTGCTATATAACGTATAACGTTATATACTATTACTATATAACGTATAACGTTATATACTTTTACTATATAACGTATAACGATATATACTATTCCGTTCTATCGTATAACGTTATATACTATTACTGTATAACGCATAACGTTATATACTATTACTATATAACGTATAACGTTATATACTATTACTATATAACGCATAACGTTATATAATATTACTATATAACGTATAACGTTATATGCTATTACTATATAACGTATAACGTTATATACTAATACTATATAACGTATAACGTTATATACTATTACTATATAACGTATAACGTTATATACTATTACTATATAACGTATAACGTTATATACTATTACTATATAACGTATAACGTTATATACTATTACTATATAACGTATAACGCTATATACTATTACTATATAACGTATAACGTTATATACTATTACTATATAACGTATAACGTTGTATAGTATTACCATATAACGTATAACGTTATATACTATTACGTACTAAAGTATAACGTTATATACTATTACAATATAACGTATATCGCTATATACTATTACTATATAACGTATAACGATATATACTATTACGTATTAACGTATAACGTTATATACTATTACGTAATAGCGTATAACGTTATATAGTATTACCATATCACGTATAACGTCATATACTATTACGTACTATCGTATAACGTTATATACTATTACTATATAACGCATAACGTTATATAATATTACTATATAACGTATAACGTTATATACTATTACGTATTAACGTATAACGTCATATACTATTATTATATAACGTATAACGTTATATACTATTACTATATAACGTATAACGTTATATACTTTTACTATATAACGTATAACGGTATATACTATTCCGTACTATCGTATAACGTTATATACTATTACTATATAACGTATAACGATATATACTATTACGTATTAACGTATAACGTTATATATTATTACCATATCACGTATAACGTTGTATATTATTACGTACTAACGTATAACGTTATATGCCATTACTATATAACGTATAACGTTATATACTATTACTGTATAACGTATAACGTTATATACTATTACTATATAACGTATAACGTTATATACTATTACTATATAACGTATAACGTTATATACTATTACGTATTAACGTATAACGTTATATACTATTACTATATAACGTATAACGTTATATACTTTTACTATATAACGTATAACGATATATACTATTCCGTACTATCGTATAACGTTATATACTATTACTGTATAACGCATAACGTTATATACTATTACTATATAACGTATAACGTTATATACTATTACGTATTAACGTATAACGTTATATACTATTACTATATAACGTATAACGTTATATACTTTTACTATATAACGTATAACGATATATACTATTCCGTACTATCGTATAACGTTATATACTATTACTGTATAACGCATAACGTTATATACTATTACTATATAACGTATAACGTTATATACTATTACTATATAACGTATAACGTTATATACTATTACGTATTAACGTATAACGTTATATACTATTACTATATAACGTATAACGTTATATACTATTCCGTACTATCGTATAACGTTATATACTATTACTATATAACGTATAACGATATATACTATTACGTATTAACGTATAACGTTATATAGTATTACCATATCACGTATAACGTTGTATATTATTACGTACTAACGTATAACGTTATATGCCATTACTATATAACGTATAACGTTATATACTATTACTGTATAACGTATAACGTTATATACTATTACTATATAACGTATAACGTTATATACTATTACTATATAACGTATAACATTATATACTATTACGTATTAACGTATAACGTTATATACTATTACTATATAACGTATAACGTTATATACTTTTACTATATAACGTATAACGATATATACTATTCCGTACTTTCGTATAACGTTATATACTATTACTGTATAACGCATAACGTTATATACTATTACTATATAACGTATAACGTTATATACTATTACGTATTAACGTATAACGTTATATACTATTACTATATAACGTATAACGTTATATACTTTTACTATATAACGTATAACGATATATACTATTCCGTACTATCTTATAACGTTATATACTATTACTGTATAACGCATAACGTTATATACTATTACTATATAACGTATAAAGTTATATACTATTACTATATAACGCATAACGTTATATAATATTACTATATAACGTATAACGTTATATACTATTACTATATAACGTATAACGTTATATACTATTACTATATAACGTATAACGCTATATACTATTACTATATAACGTATAACGTTATATACTATTACTATATAACGTATAACGTTGTATAGTATTACCATATAACGTATAACGTTATATACTATTACGTACTAACGTATAACGTTATATACTATTACAATATAACGTATATCGCTATATACTATTACTATATAACGTATAACGATATATACTATTACGTATTAACATATAACGTTATATACTATTACGTAATAGCGTATAACGTTATATAGTATTACCATATCACGTATAACGTTATATACTATTACGTACTATCGTATAACGTTATATACTATTACTATATAACGCATAACGTTATATAATATTACTATATAGCGTATAACGTTACATACTATTACTATATAACGTATAACGTTATATACTATTACTATATAACGTATAACGCTATATACTATTACTATATAACGTATAACGTTATATACTATTACTATATAACGCATAACGTTATATAATATTACTATATAACGTATAACGTTATATACTATTACTATATAACGTATAACGTTATATACTTATACTATATAACGTATAACGTTATATACTATTACTATATAACGCATAACGTTAAATACTATTACTATATAACGTAGAACGATATATACTATTACGTATTAACGTATAACGTTATATACTATTACTATATAACGTATAACGTTGTATACTATTACTATATAACGTATAACGTTATATACTTTTACTATATAACGTATAACGATATATACTATTCCGTACTATCGTATAACGTTATATACTATTACTGTATAACGCATAACGTTATATACTACTACTATATAACGTATAACGTTATATACTATTACTATATAACGCATAACGTTATATAATATTACTATATAACGTATAACGTTACATACTATTACTATATAACGTATAACGTTATATACTATTACTATATAACGTATAACGTTATATACTATTACTATATAACGTATAACGTTATATACTATTACTATATAACGTATAACGCTATATACTATTACTATATAACGTATAACGTTATATACTATTACTATATAACGCATAACGTTGTACAGTATTACCATATAACGTATAACGTTATATACTATTACGTACTAACGTATAACGTTATATACTATTACTATATAACGCATAACGTTATATACTATCACTATATAACGTATAACGATATATACTATTCCGTACTATCGTATAACGTTATATACTATTACTGTATAACGCATAACGTTATATACTATTACTATATAACGTATAACGTTATATACTATTACTATATAACGCATAACGTTATATAATATTACTATATAACGTATAACGTTATATACTATTACTATATAACGTATAACGTTGTATAGTATTACCATATCACGTATAACGTTGTATATTATTACGTACTAACGTATAACGATATACTATTACTATATAACGTATAACGTTACATACTATTACTATATAACGTATAACGTTATATACTATTACTATATAACGTATGACGCTATATACTATTACTATATAACGTATAACGTTATATACTATTACTATATAACGTATAACGTTGTATAGTATTACCATATAACGTATAACGTTATATACTATTACTATATAACGTATAACGTTATATACTTATACTATATAACGTATAACGTTATATACTATTACTATATAACGCATAACGTTATATACTATTACTATATAACGTATAACGATATATACTATTACGTATTAACGTATAACGTTATATGCTATTACTATATAACGTATAACGTTGTATACTATTACTATATAACGTATAACGTTATATGCTTTTACTATATAACGTATAACGATATATACTATTCCGTACTATCGTATAACGTTATATACTATTACTGTATAACGCATAACGTTATATACTACTACTATATAACGTATAACGTTATATACTATTACTATATAACGCATAACGTTATATAATATTACTATATAACGTATGACGCTATATACTATTACTATATAACGTATAACGTTATATACTATTACTATATAACGTATAACGTTGTATAGTATTACCATATAACGTATAACGTTATATACTATTACTATATAACGTATAACGTTATATACTTATACTATATAACGTATAACGTTATATACTATTACTATATAACGCATAACGTTATATACTATTACTATATAACGTATAACGATATATACTATTACGTATTAACGTATAACGTTATATGCTATTACTATATAACGTATAACGTTGTATACTATTACTATATAACGTATAACGTTATATGCTTTTACTATATAACGTATAACGATATATACTATTCCGTACTATCGTATAACGTTATATACTATTACTGTATAACGCATAACGTTATATACTACTACTATATAACGTATAACGTTATATACTATTACTATATAACGCATAACGTTATATAATATTACTATATAACGTATAACGATATATACTATTACGTATTAACGTATAACGTCATATACTATTATTATATAACGTATAACGTTATATACTATTACTATATAACGTATAACGTTATATACTATTACTATATAACATATAACGATATATACTATTACGTATAAATGTATAACGTTACATACTTTTACTATATAACGTATAACGATATATACTATTCCGTACTATCGTATAAAGTTATATAGTATTACTCTATAACGCATAACGTTATATACTATTACTATATAACGTATAAAGTTATATACTATTACTACATAACGCATAACGTTATATACTATTACTATATAACGTATAACGATATATACTATTACGTATTAACGTATAACGTCATATACTATTATTATATAACGTATAACGTTATATACTATTACTATATAACGTATAACGTTATATACTTTTACTATATAACGTATAACGATATATACTATTCCGTACTATCGTATAACGTTATATACTATTACTATATAACGTATAACGATATATACTATTACGTATTAACGTATAACGTTATATAGTATTACCATATCACGTATAACGTTGTATATTATTACGTACTAACGTATAACGTTATATGCCATTACTATATAACGTATAACGTTATATACTATTACTGTATAACGTATAACGTTATATACTATTACTATATAACGTATAACGTTATATACTATTACTATATAACGTATAACGTTATATACTATTACGTATTAACGTATAACGTTATATACTATTACTATATAACGTATAACGTTATATACTTTTACTATATAACGTATAACGATATATACTATTCCGTACTATCGTATAACGTTATATACTATTACTGTATAACGCATAACGTTATATACTATTACTATATAACGTATAACGTTATATACTATTACGTATTAACGTATAACGTTATATACTATTACTATATAACGTATAACGTTATATACTTTTACTATATAACGTATAACGATATATACTATTCCGTACTATCGTATAACGTTATATACTATTACTGTATAACGCATAACGTTATATACTATTACTATATAACGTATAACGTTATATACTATTACTATATAACGTATAACGTTATATACTATTACGTATTAACGTATAACGTTATATACTATTACTATATAACGTATAACGTTATATACTATTCCGTACTATCGTATAACGTTATATACTATTACTATATAACGTATAACGATATATACTATTACGTATTAACGTATAACGTTATATAGTATTACCATATCACGTATAACGTTGTATATTATTACGTACTAACGTATAACGTTATATGCCATTACTATATAACGTATAACGTTATATACTATTACTGTATAACGTATAACGTTATATACTATTACTATATAACGTATAACGTTATGTACTATTACTATATAACGTATAACGTTATATACTATTACGTATTAACGTATAACGTTATATACTATTACTATATAACGTATAACGTTATATACTTTTACTATATAACGTATAACGATATATACTATTCCGTACTATCGTATAACGTTATATACTATTACTGTATAACGCATAACGTTATATACTATTACTATATAACGTATAACGTTATATACTATTACGTATTAACGTATAACGTTATATACTATTACTATATAACGTATAACGTTATATACTTTTACTATATAACGTATAACGATATATACTATTCCGTACTATCTTATAACGTTATATACTATTACTGTATAACGCATAACGTTATATACTATTACTATATAACGTATAAAGTTATATACTATTACTATATAACGCATAACGTTATATAATATTACTATATAACGTATAACGTTATATACTATTACTATATAACGTATAACGTTATATACTATTACTATATAACGTATAACGCTATATACTATTACTATATAACGTATAACGTTATATACTATTACTATATAACGTATAACGTTGTATAGTATTACCATATAACGTATAACGTTATATACTATTACTATATAACGTATAACGTTATATACTTATACTATATAACGTATAACGTTATATACTATTACTATATAACGCATAACGTTATATACTATTACTATATAACGTATAACGATATATACTATTACGTATTAACGTATAACGTTATATGCTATTACTATATAACGTATAACGTTGTATACTATTACTATATAACGTATAACGTTATATGCTTTTACTATATAACGTATAACGATATATACTATTCCGTACTATCGTATAACGTTATATACTATTACTGTATAACGCATAACGTTATATACTACTACTATATAACGTATAACGTTATATACTATTACTATATAACGCATAACGTTATATAATATTACAATATAACGTATAACGTTATATACTATTACTATATAACGTATAACGTTATATACTATTACTATATAACGTATAACGTTATATACTATTACTATATAACGTATAACGTTATATACTATTACTATATAACATATAACGATATATACTATTACGTATAAATGTATAACGTTACATACTTTTACTATATAACGTATAACGATATATACTATTCCGTACTATCGTATAAAGTTATATAGTATTACTCTATAACGCATAACGTTATATACTATTACTATATAACGTATAAAGTTATATACTATTACTACATAACGCATAGCGTTATATAATATTACTATATAACGTATAACGTTATATACTATTACTATACAACGTATAACGTTATATACTATTACTATATAACGTATAACGTTATATACTATTACGTAATAACGTATAACGCTATATAGTATTGCCATATCACGTATAACGTTGAATATTATTACGTACGAACGTATAACGTCATATGCTATTACTATATAACGTATAACGTTATATACTAATACTATATAACGTATAACGTTATATACTATTACTATATAACGTATAACGTTATATACTATTACTATATAACGTATAACGTTATAGACTATTACGTATTAACGTATAACGTTATATAGTATTGCTATATAACGTATAACGTTATATACTATTACTATATAACGTATAACGTTATATACTTTTACTATATAACGTATAAGGATATATACTATTACTATATAACGTATAACGTTATCTACTATTACTATATAACGCATAACGTTGTACAGTATTACCATATAACGTATAACGTTATATACTATTACGTACTAACGTATAACGTTATATACTATTACTATATAACGCATAACGTTATATAATATTACTATATAACGTATAACGTTATATACTATTTCTATATAACGTATAACGTTATATGCTTCTACTATATAACGTATAACGTTATATACTATTACTATATAACGCATAACGTTATATACTATTACTATATAACGTATAACGATATATACTATTCCGTACTATCGTATAACGTTATATACTATTACTGTATAACGCATAACGTTATATACTATTACTATATAACGTATAACGTTATATACTATTACTATATAACGCATAACGTTATATAATATTACTATATAACGTATAACGTTATATACTATTACTATATAACGTATAACGTTATATACTATTACTATATAACGTATAACGTTATATAGTAATAGTATATAACGTATAACGTTATATACTATAACTATATAACGTATAACGTTATATACTATTACTATATAACGTATAACGTTATATACTATTACTATATAACGTATAACGATATATACTATTACGTATTAACGTATAACGTTATATAGTTTTACCATATCACGTATAACGTTGTATATTATTACGTACTAACGTATAACCTTATATGCTATTACTATATAACGTATAACGTTATATACTATTACTATATAACGTATAACGTTATATACTATTACTATATAACGTATAACGTTATATACTATTACTATATAACGTATAACGTTATATACTATTACTATATAACGTATAACGTTATATACTATTACGTATTAACGTATAACGTTATATAGTATTACCATATCACGTATAACGTTGTATATTATTACGTACTAACGTATAACCTTATATGCTATTACTATATAACGTATAACGTTATATACTATTACTACATAACGTATAACGTTATATACTATTACGTAATAACGTATAACGTTATATACTATTACGTAATAACGTATAACGCTATGTAGTATTGCCATATCACGTATAACGTTGTATATTATTACGTACTAACGTATAACGTTATATGCTATTACTATATAACGTATAACGTTATATAGTAATACTATATAACGTATAACGTTATATACTATTACTATATAACGTATAACGTTATATACTATTACTATATAACGTATAACGTTATATGCTATTACTATATAACGTATAACGTTATATAGTAATACTATATAACGTATAACGTTATATACTATTACTATATAACGTATAACGTTATATACTATTACTATATAACGTATAACGTTATATACTATTACTATATAACGTATAACGCTATATACTATTACTATATAACGTATAACGTTATATACTATTACTATATAACGCATAACGTTGTACAGTATTACCATATAACGTATAACGTTATATACTATTACGTACTAACGTATAACGTTATATACTATTACTATATAACGCATAACGTTATATACTATTACTATATAACGTATAACGATATATACTATTCCGTACTATCGTATAACGTTATATACTATTACTGTATAACGCATAACGTTATATACTATTACTATATAACGTATAACGTTATATACTATTACTATATAACGCATAACGTTATATAATATTACTATATAACGTATAACGTTATATACTATTACTATATAACGTATAACGTTGTATAGTATTACCATATCACGTATAACGTTGTATATTATTACGTACTAACGTATAACGTTATATACTATTACTATATAACGTATAACGTTATATACTATTACTATATAACGTATAACGTTATATACTATTACTATATAACGTATGACGCTATATACTATTACTATATAACGTATAACGTTATATACTATTACTATATAACGTATAACGTTGTATAGTATTACCATATAACGTATAACGTTATATACTATTACTATATAACGTATAACGTTATATACTTATACTATATAACGTATAACGTTATATACTATTACTATATAACGCATAACGTTATATACTATTACTATATAACGTATAACGATATATACTATTACGTATTAACGTATAACGTTATATGCTATTACTATATAACGTATAACGTTGTATACTATTACTATATAACGTATAACGTTATATGCTTTTACTATATAACGTATAACGATATATACTATTCCGTACTATCGTATAACGTTATATACTATTACTGTATAACGCATAACGTTATATACTACTACTATATAACGTATAACGTTATATACTATTACTATATAACGCATAACGTTATATAATATTACTATATAACGTATAACGTTATATACTATTACTATATAACGTATAACGTTATATACTATTACTATATAACGTATAACGTTATATACTATTACTATATAACGTATAACGTTATATACTATTACTATATAACGTATAACGTTATATACTATTACTATATAACATATAACGATATATACTATTACGTATAAATGTATAACGTTACATACTTTTACTATATAACGTATAACGATATATACTATTCCGTACTATCGTATAAAGTTATATAGTATTACTCTATAACGCATAACGTTATATACTATTACTATATAACGTATAAAGTTATATACTATTACTACATAACGCATAACGTTATATAATATTACTATATAACGTATAACGTTATATACTATTACTATACAACGTATAACGTTATATACTATTACTATATAACGTATAACGTTATATACTATTACTATACAACGTATAACGTTATATACTATTACTATATAACGTATAACGTTATATACTATTACGTAATAACGTATAACGCTATATAGTATTGCCATATCACGTATAACGTTGAATATTATTACGTACGAACGTATAACGTTATATGCTATTACTATATAACGTATAATGTTATATACTAATACTATATAACGTATAACGTTATATACTATTACTATATAACGTATAACGTTATTTACTATTACGTATAAATGTATAACGTTACATACTTTTACTATATAACGTATAACGATATATACTATTCCGTACTATCGTATAAAGTTATATAGTATTACTGTATAACGCATAACGTTATATACTATTACTATATAACGTATAAAGTTATATACTATTACTACATAACGCATAACGTTATATAATATTACTATATAACGTATAACGTTATATACTATTACTATACAACGTATAACGTTATATACTATTACTATATAACGTATAACGTTATATACTATTACGTAATAACGTATAACGCTATATAGTATTGCCATATCACGTATAACGTTGAATATTATTACGTACGAACGTATAACGTTATATGCTATTACTATATAACGTATAACGTTATATACTAATACTATATAACGTATAACGTTATATACTATTACTATATAACGTATAACGTTATATACTATTACTATATAACGTATAACGTTATAGACTATTACGTATTAACGTATAACGTTATATAGTATTGCTATATAACGTATAACGTTATATACTATTACTATATAACGTATAACGTTATATACTTTTACTATATAACGTATAACGATATATACTATTCCGTTCTATCGTATAACGTTATATACTATTACTGTATAACGCATAACGTTATATACTATTACTATATAACGTATAACGTTATATACTATTACTATATAACGCATAACGTTATATAATATTACTATATAACGTATAACGTTATATGCTATTACTATATAACGTATAACGTTATATACTAATACTATATAACGTATAACGTTATATAATATTACTATATAACGTATAACGTTATATACTATTACTATACAACGTATAACGTTATATACTATTACTATATAACGTATAACGTTATATACTATTACGTAATAACGTATAACGCTATATAGTATTGCCATATCACGTATAACGTTGAATATTATTACGTACGAACGTATAACGTTATATGCTATTACTATATAACGTATAACGTTATATACTAATACTATATAACGTATAACGTTATATACTATTACTATATAACGTATAACGTTATATACTATTACTATATAACGTATAACGTTATATACTATTACTATATAACGTATAACGTTATATACTATTACTATATAACGTATAACGCTATATACTATTACTATATAACGTATAACGTTATATACTATTACTATACAACGTATAACGATATATTCTTGTCGGAGATGCAGAGACATCGAGCCTTTCTTTTGGAAGATTTCTCAATACTTGGGCTCGGGGTGACATAACTGGTCGCCGAACGTAGCCACGGTCACGGGATGAACGAAATGTTTTACAAAGGAGGTCCCAGTGTTAAGGGATACGCTGTATAAACAATCAAGTCTTGATCAGGAGCAATGCTGGTTTATGTGGAACTGCCTAGTTACGGCGCTTGGGAATTTGTTGATATTCCCGATCAATATGTATTTGATATATGTAACTGTATCTGTCTTTTATTTTGCAATCTCCTTGGAGAGTTTACTGTCATCGTCTTGGAGTGAGTCTTGGGGAAACCCTGTGCCAGAGTGAACGTGTCAGTGTGCTATCAAAATATATTAAAACGTACAGAAAGTTTCCCGTTGACCGTGGATTCGTTACAGAACCCAAGAATATTATTTAAAGCATTTGTTTACTTATTGTTTGTTATCTTAGTTAACCGATAAACTAATTATTTATCAAACTTTGTAAAGAAATATAATTTTATGTAAATACAACCTTTATTGAACATCATGATGGCAAATGCTAACGAAGATTCGTCTCGCGCTCGAAATCCAAACGACAATTCGACATCAGAAGTGGGATACGTGCTGAAGCAAAACGATATAAGATTTCTGATTTCTACCGAAACAAATGTCATTACTGTGGTAACTACGGTTATAAAGTAGTGGATTGTCAGAGAAGAATAAAATTTGGAAAGCAGAAGAACATACAGAACTCGGAGGAAAGGCTAGCTCGGAGGACATCATCAAAAGTGACATGCTTTAAGTGTCGCGAGGAGGGACATATTGCGCCTTATTGTCCGCTGTTGCGGAAGGGGAAAAATAACAGTAGTACACCAAAGGGAAGCAATGATTATAATAATGAGCGTCGGGTCGACTTCTGTGTTACGGAAACTTCAATGGGTAGATTAACTCATCTGGGTGAGTCGTTTCCATTTTATTTTGATTCTGGAGCAGAGTGTTCGCTGATTAAAGAATCTGTGGCTTTGAAATTTTCCGGTAAAAGAGAGAAATCAAACAAAATTAGATCCTAAGTACAGGGATCCATTTATAATAGCAGAGATTTTGGAAGGAGATAGATATATTTTAAAAACGATGGATGGCAAACGGTCGTATAAGTACAGTCTTGATAAGTTAAGGAAAATGCCAGATGGTTGTATTCCTGCTGAATTGGATGTGTGTAATGATGATAATGGCAACGACAGTGACGATTGAGGAACAGTGATTGAGAAGGAATATTTTGATCATAACATTTCACACACGCCCAATGTGGTGTTGTGAAGTAATTTGGTGTTTCACACACGCCCAATGTGGTGTTGTGAAGTAATTTGGTGTTTCACACACGCCCAATGTGGTGTTGTGAAGTAATTTGGTGTTTCACACACGCCCAGTGTGGTGTTGTGATATAATTTGGTATATTCATGTATAAGAGTAGTACTGTGATGTGTTCTGGTGAGAGGTTCAGAAGTCTAATGACTGGAGGATCAGAGGATGCAACTAAATAACAGTTTTGGAGAAAGACATTGTAATATGACAGATTGTTGTTTATGTTTGTTAACAAATATTTAGTAAGAATCTTTGTTGTTGTGGTGGACCCTTGGCTTATTAGAATGTTTTGTTAAATTGTAAAAGATGTTAAATTGAGTCTAATGTTAAGAAAACCGAATATTTTAGATGCACCCGAGGACGGGTGATTGTCAGGATGGCCGTGTCGGAGATGCAGAGACATCGAGCCTTTCTTTTGGAAGATTTCTCAATACTTGGGCTCGGGGTGACATAACTGGTCGCCGAACGTAGCCACGGTCACGGGATGAACGAAATGTTTTACAAAGGAGGTTCTAGTGTTAAGGGATACGCTGTATAAACAATCAAGTCTTGATCAGGAGCAATGCTGGTTTATGTGGAACTGCCTAGTTACGGCGCTTGGGAATTTGTTGATATTCCCGATCGATATGTATTTGATATATGTAACTGTATCTGTCTTTTATTTTGCAATCTCCTTGGAGAGTTTACTGTCATCGTCTTGGAGTGAGTCTTGGGGAAACCCTGTGCCAGAGTGAACGTGTCAGTGTGCTATCAAAATATATTAAAACGTACAGAAAGTTTCCCGTTGACCGTGGATTCGTTACAGAACCCAAGAATATTATTTAAAGCATTTGTTTACTTATTGTTTGTTATCTTAGTTAACCGATAAACTAATTATTTATCAAACTTTGTAAAGAAATATAATTTTATGTAAATACAACCTTTATTGAACATCATGATGGCAAATGCTAACGAAGATTCGTCTCGCGCTCGAAATCCAAACGACAATTCGACATACTATTACGTATTAACGTATAACGTTATATACTATTACTATATAACGTATAACGTTATATACTATTACTATATAACGTATAACGTTATATACTATTACTATATAACGCATAACGTTATATAATATTATATAACGTTATATAATATATAATATTATTATATAACGTATAACGTTATATACTATTACTATATAACGTATAACGTTATATACTATTACTTCATAACGTATAACGTTATATACTATTACTATATAACGTATAACGTTATATACTATTACTATATAACGTATAACGATATATACTATTCCGTACTATCATATAACGTTATATACTATTACTATATAACGCATAACGTTATATAATATTACTATATAACGTATAACGATATATACTATTCCGTACTATCGTATAACGTTATATACTATTACTATATAACGCATAACGTTATATACTATTACTATATAACGCATAACGTTATATACTATTACTATATAACGTATAACGTTATATGCTATTACGATATAACGCATAACGTTATATAATATTACTATATAACGTATAACGTTATATACTATTACTATATAACGTATAACGTTATATACTATTACTATATAACGTATAACGTTATATACTATTACTATATAACGTATAACGTTATATAGTATTACCATATCACGTATAACGTTATATACTATTACTATATAACGTATAACGTTATATACTTATACTATATAACGTATGACGTTATATACTATTACTATATAACGTATAAGGTTATATACTATTACTATATAACGCATAACGTTATATACTATTACTATATAACGTATAACGTTATATACTATTACGTATTAACGTATAACGTTATATAGTATTACTATATAACGTATAACGTTATATACTATTACTATATAACGTATAACGTTATATACTTTTACTATATAACGTATAACGATATATACTATTCCGTACTATCGTATAACGTTATATAGCATTACTGTATAACGCATAACGTTATATACTATTACTATATAACGTATAACGTTATATACTATTACGTAATAACGTATAACGCTATATAGTATTGCCATATCACGTATAACGTTGTATATTATTACGTACTAACGTATAACGTTATATGCTATTACTATATAACGTATAACGTTATATACTAATACTATATAACGTATAACGTTATATACTAATACTATATAACGTATAACGTTATATACTATTACTATATAACGTATAACGTTATATACTATTACTATATAACGTATAATGTTATATACTATTACTGTATAACGTATAACGTTATATACTATTACTATATAACTTATAACGTATATACTATTACTATATAACGTATAACGCTATATACTATTACTATATAACGTATAACGTTATATACTATTACTATATAACGTATAACGTTGTATAGTATTACCATATAACGTATAACGTTATATACTATTACGTACTAACGTATAACGTTATATACTATTACAATATAACGTATATCGCTATATACTATTACTATATAACGTATAACGATATATACTATTACGTATTAACGTATAACGTTATATACTATTACGTAATAGCGTATAACGTTATATAGTATTACCATATCACGTATAACGTTATATACTATTACGTACTATCGTATAACGTTATATACTATTACTATATAACGCATAACGTTATATAATATTACTATATAACGTATAACGTTACATACTATTACTATATAACGTATAACATTATATACTATTACTATATAACGTATAACGCTATATACTATTACTATATAACGTATAACGTTATATACTATTACTATATAACGCATAACGTTATATAATATTACTATATAACGTATATACTATTACTATACATACTATTACTATATAACGTATAACGATATATACTATTACGTATTAACGTATAACGTTATATAGTATTACCATATAACGTATAACGTTATATACTATTACATACTAACGTATAACATTATATACTATTACTATATAACGTATATCGCTATATACTATTACTATATAACGTATAATGATATATACTATTACGTATTAACGTATAACGTTATATACTATTACTATATAACGTATAACGATATATACTATTACGTATTAACGTATAACGTTATATACTATTACTATATAACGTATAACGTTATATACTATTACTATATAACGTATAACGATATATACTATTACGTATTAACGTATAACGTTATATAGTATTACGTAATAACGTATAACGCTATATAGTATTGCCATATCACGTATAACGTTGTATATTATTACGTACTAACGTATAACGTTATATACTATTACTATATAACGCATAACATTATATACTATTACTATATAACGTATAACGATATACTATTACGTATTAACGTATAACGTTATATAGTATTACGTAATAACGTATAACGCTATATAGTATTGCCATATCACGTATAACGTTGTATATTATTACGTACTAACGTATAACGTTATATACTATTACTATATAACGTATAACGTTATATAATATTACTATATAACGTATAACGTTATATACTATTACTATATAACGTATAACGTTATATACTATTACTATATAACGTATAACGCTATATACTATTACTATATAACGTATAACGTTATATACTATTACTATATAACGTATAACGTTGTATAGTATTACCATATAACGTATATAGTTATATACTATTACGTACTAACGTATAACGTTATATACTATTACAATATAACGTATATCGCTATATACTATTACTATATAACGTATAACGATATATACTATTACGTATTAACGTATAACGTTATATACTATTACGTAATAGCGTATAACGTTATATAGTATTACCATATCACGTATAACGTTATATACTATTACGTACTATCGTATAACGTTATATACTATTACTATATAACGCATAACATTATATACTATTACTATATAACGTATAACGATATACTATTACGTATTAACGTATAACGTTATATAGTATTACGTAATAACGTATAACGCTATATAGTATTGCCATATCACGTATAACGTTGTATATTATTACGTACTAACGTATAACGTTATATGCCATTACTATATACCGTATAACGTTATTTACTATTACATACTAACGTATAACGTTATATACTATTACTATATAACGTATATCGCTATATACTATTACTATATAACGTATAACGATATATACTATTACGTATTAACGTATAACGTTATATAGTATTACGTAATAACGTATAACGCTATATAGTATTGCCATATCACGTATAACGTTGTATATTATTACGTACTAACGTATAACGTTATATGCCATTACTATATAACGTATAACGTTATATACTATTACTGTTTAACGTATAACGTTATATACTATTACGTATTAACGTATAACGTTATATAGTATTACGTAATAACGTATAACGCTATATAGTATTGCCATATCACGTATAACGTTGTGTATTATTACGTACTAACGTATAACGTTATATACTATTACTATATAACGTATAACGTTATATACTATTACTATGTAGCGTATAACGATATATACTATTACGTATTAACGTATAACGTTATATAGTATTACCATATCACGTATAACGTTGTACATTATTACGTACTAACGTATAACGTTATATACTATTACTATATAACGTATAACGTTGTATACTATTACTATATAACGCATAACGTTATATACTATTACTATATAACGCATAACGTTATATACTATTACTATATAACGCATAACGTTATATAATATTACTATATAACGTATAACGTTATATACTATTACTATATAACGTATAACGTTATATACTATTACTATATAACGTATAACGTTATATACTATTACTATATAACGTATAACGATATATACTATTACGTATTAACGTATAACGTTATATAGTATTACCATATAACGTATAACGTTATATACTATTACATACTAACGTATAACGTTATATACTATTACTATATAACGTATATCGCTATATACTATTACTATATAACGTATAACGATATATACTATTACGTATTAACGTATAACGTTATATACTATTACTATATAACGCATAACGTTATATAATATTACTATATAACGTATAACGTTATATACTATTACTATATAACGTATAACGTTATATACTTATACTATATAACGTATAACGTTATATACTATTACTATATAACGTATAACGATATATACTATTACGTATTAACGTATAACGTTATATAGTATTACCATATAACGTATAACGTTCTATACTATTACATACTAACGTATAACGTTATATACTATTACTATATAACGTATATCGCTATATACTATTACTATATAACGTATAACGATATATACTATTACGTATTATCGTATAACGTTATATACTATTACTATATAACGCATAACGTTATATAATATTACTATATAACGTATAACGTTATATACTATTACTATATAACGTATAACGTTATATACTTATACTATATAACGTATAACGTTATATACTATTACTATATAACGTATAACGTTATATACTTATACTATATTACGTATAACGTTATATACTATTACTATATAACGTACAACGTTATATACTATTACTATTTAACGTATAACGTTATATACTATTACTATATACCGTATAACGATATATACTATTACGTATTAACGTATAACGCTATATACTATTACTATATAGCGTACAACGTTATATACTATTACTATATATTGTTATATAATAGTATATAACGTATAACGTTATATACTATTACTATACAACGTATAACGATATATACTTGTCGGAGATGCAGAGACATCGAGCCTTTCTTTTGGAAGATTTCTCAATACTTGGGCTCGGGGTGACATAACTGGTCGCCGAACGTAGCCACGGTCACGGGATGAACGAAATGTTTTACAAAGGAGGTTCTAGTGTTAAGGGATACGCTGTATAAACAATCAAGTCTTGATCAGGAGCAATGCTGGTTTATGTGGAACTGCCTAGTTACGGCGCTTGGGAATTTGTTGATATTCCCGATCGATATGTATTTGATATATGTAACTGTATCTGTCTTTTATTTTGCAATCTCCTTGGAGAGTTTACTGTCATCGTCTTGGAGTGAGTCTTGGGGAAACCCTGTGCCAGAGTGAACGTGTCAGTGTGCTATCAAAATATATTAAAACGTACAGAAAGTTTCCCGTTGACCGTGGATTCGTTACAGAACCCAAGAATATTATTTAAAGCATTTGTTTACTTATTGTTTGTTATCTTAGTTAACCGATAAACTAATTATTTATCAAACTTTGTAAAGAAATATAATTTTATGTAAATACAACCTTTATTGAACATCATGATGGCAAATGCTAACGAAGATTCGTCTCGCGCTCGAAATCCAAACGACAATTCGACATACTATTACGTATTAACGTATAACGTTATATACTATTACTATATAACGTATAACGTTATATACTATTACTATATAACGTATAACGTTATATACTTATACTATATAACGTATAACGTTATATACTATTACTATATAACGTATAACGTTATATACTATTACTATATAACGTATAACGTTATATACTTATACTATATAACGTATAACGTTATATACTATTACTATATAACGTATAACGTTATATACTATTACTATATAACGTATAACGTTATATACTATTACTATATAACGTATAACGTTATATACTATTACTATATAACGTATAACGTTATATACTATTACTATATAACGTATAACGATATATACTATTACGTATTAACGTATAACGTTATATAGTATTACCATATAACGTATAACGTTATATACTATTACATACTAACATATAACGTTATATACTATTACCATATAACGTATATCGCTATATACTATTACTATATAACGTATAACGATATATACTATTACGTATTAACGTATAACGTTATATACTATTACTATATAACGCATAACGTTATGTAATATTACTATATAACGTATAACGTTATATACTATTACTATATAACGTATAACGTTATATACTTATACTATATAACGTATAACGTTATATACTATTACTATATAACGTATAACGTTATATACTTATACTATATAACGTATAACGTTATATACTATTACTATATAACGTATAACGTTATATACTATTACTATATAACGTATAACGTTATATACTATTACGTATTAACGTATAACGTTATATACTATTACTATATAACGTACAACGTTATATACTATTACTATTTAACGTATAACGTTATATACTATTACTATATACCGTATAACGATATATACTGTTACGTATTAACGTATAACGTTATATACTATTACTATATAACGTACAACGTTATATACTGTTACTATATAACGTATAACGTTATATACTATTACTATACAACGTATAACGATATATACTTGTCGGAGATACAGAGACATCGAGCCTTTCTTTTGGAAGATTTCTCAATACTTGGGCTCGGGGTGACATAACTGGTCGCCGAACGTAGCCACGGTCACGGGATGAACGAAATGTTTTACAAAGGAGGTTCCAGTGTTAAGGGATACGCTGTATAAACAATCAAGTCTTGATCAGGAGCAATGCTGGTTTATGTGGAACTGCCTAGTTACGGCGCTTGGGAATTTGTTGATATTCCCGATCAATATGTATTTGATATATGTAACTGTATCTGTCTTTTATTTTGCAATCTCCTTGGAGAGTTTACTGTCATCGTCTTGGAGTGAGTCTTGGGGAAACCCTGTGCCAGAGTGAACGTGTCAGTGTGCTATCAAAATATATTAAAACGTACAGAAAGTTTCCCGTTGACCGTGGATTCGTTACAGAACCCAAGAATATTATTTAAAGCATTTGTTTACTTATTGTTTGTTATCTTAGTTAACCGATAAACTAATTATTTATCAAACTTTGTAAAGAAATATAATTTTATGTAAATACAACCTTTATTGAACATCATGATGGCAAATGCTAACGAAGATTCGTCTCGCGCTCGAAATCCAAACGACAATTCGACATCAGAAGTGGGATACGTGCTGAAGCAAAACGATATAAGATTTCTGATTTCTACCGAAACAAATGTCATTACTGTGGTAACTACGGTTATAAAGTAGTGGATTGTCAGAGAAGAATAAAATTTGGAAAGCAGAAGAACATACAGAACTCGGAGGAAAGGCTAGCTCGGAGGACATCATCAAAAGTGACATGCTTTAAGTGTCGCGAGGAGGGACATATTGCGCCTTATTGTCCGCTGTTGCGGAAGGGGAAAAATAACAGTAGTACACCAAAGGGAAGCAATGATTATAATAATGAGCGTCGGGTCGACTTCTGTGTTACGGAAACTTCAATGGGTAGATTAACTCATCTGGGTGAGTCGTTTCCATTTTATTTTGATTCTGGAGCAGAGTGTTCGCTGATTAAAGAATCTGTGGCTTTGAAATTTTCCGGTAAAAGAGAGAAATCAAACAAAATTAGATCCTAAGTACAGGGATCCATTTATAATAGCAGAGATTTTGGAAGGAGATAGATATATTTTAAAAACGATGGATGGCAAACGGTCGTATAAGTACAGTCTTGATAAGTTAAGGAAAATGCCAGATGGTTGTATTCCTGCTGAATTGGATGTGTGTAATGATGATAATGGCAACGACAGTGACGATTGAGGAACAGTGATTGAGAAGGAATATTTTGATCATAACATTTCACACACGCCCAATGTGGTGTTGTGAAGTAATTTGGTGTTTCACACACGCCCAATGTGGTGTTGTGAAGTAATTTGGTGTTTCACACACGCCCAATGTGGTGTTGTGAAGTAATTTGGTGTTTCACACACGCCCAGTGTGGTGTTGTGATATAATTTGGTATATTCATGTATAAGAGTAGTACTGTGATGTGTTCTGGTGAGAGGTTCAGAAGTCTAATGACTGGAGGATCAGAGGATGCAACTAAATAACAGTTTTGGAGAAAGACATTGTAATATGACAGATTGTTGTTTATGTTTGTTAACAAATATTTAGTAAGAATCTTTGTTGTTGTGGTGGACCCTTGGCTTATTAGAATGTTTTGTTAAATTGTAAAAGATGTTAAATTGAGTCTAATGTTAAGAAAACCGAATATTTTAGATGCACCCGAGGACGGGTGATTGTCAGGATGGCCGTGTCGGAGATGCAGAGACATCGAGCCTTTCTTTTGGAAGATTTCTCAATACTTGGGCTCGGGGTGACATAACTGGTCGCCGAACGTAGCCACGGTCACGGGATGAACGAAATGTTTTACAAAGGAGGTTCTAGTGTTAAGGGATACGCTGTATAAACAATCAAGTCTTGATCAGGAGCAATGCTGGTTTATGTGGAACTGCCTAGTTACGGCGCTTGGGAATTTGTTGATATTCCCGATCGATATGTATTTGATATATGTAACTGTATCTGTCTTTTATTTTGCAATCTCCTTGGAGAGTTTACTGTCATCGTCTTGGAGTGAGTCTTGGGGAAACCCTGTGCCAGAGTGAACGTGTCAGTGTGCTATCAAAATATATTAAAACGTACAGAAAGTTTCCCGTTGACCGTGGATTCGTTACAGAACCCAAGAATATTATTTAAAGCATTTGTTTACTTATTGTTTGTTATCTTAGTTAACCGATAAACTAATTATTTCTCAAACTTTGTAAAGAAATATAATTTTATGTAAATACAACCTTTATTGAACATCATGATGGCAAATGCTAACGAAGATTCGTCTCGCGCTCGAAATCCAAACGACAATTCGACATACTATTACGTATTAACGTATAACGTTATATACTATTACTATATAACGTATAACGTTATATACTATTACTATATAACGTATAACGTTATATACTATTACTATATAACGCATAACGTTATATAATATTATATAACGTTATATAATATATAATATTACTATATAACGTATAACGTTATATACTATTACTATATAACGTATAACGTTATATAATATTACTATATAACGCATAACGTTATATACTATTACTACATAACGTATAACGTTATATACTTATACTATATAACGGATGACGTTATATACTATTACTATATAACGCATAACGTTATATAATATTACTATATAACGTATAACGTTATATACTATTACTATATAACGCATAACGTTATATAATATTACTATATAACGTATAACGTTATATACTATTACTATATAACGTATAACGTTATATACTATTACTGTATAACGTATAACGTTATATACTATTACTATATAACGTATAACGATATATACTATTACGTATTAACGTATAACGTTATATACTATTACGTATTAACGTATAACGTTATATACTATTACTATATAACGTATAACGTTATATACTATTACTATATAACGCATAACGTTATATACTATTACTATACAACGTATAACGTTATATACTATTACTATATAACGCATAACGTTATATACTATTACTACATAACGTATAACGTTATATACTTATACTATATAACGGATGACGTTATATACTATTACTATATGACGCATAACGTTATATACTATTACTACATAACGTATAACGTTATATACTTATACTATATAACGTATAACGTTATATACTATTACTATATAACGCATAACGTTATATAATATTACTATATAACGCATAACGTTATATACTATTACTATATAACGTATAACGTTATATACTATTACTATATAACGCATAACGTTATATAATATTACTATATAAAGTATAACGTTATATACTATTACTATATAACGCATAACGCTTTATACTATTACAATATAACGTATAACGTTATATACTATTACTATACAACGTATAACGTTATATACTATTACTCTATAACGCATAACGTTATATAATATTACTATATAACGTATAACGTTATATACTATTACTATATAACGTATAACGTTATATACTATTACTATATAACGTATAACGTTATATACTTATACTATATAACGTATAACGTTATATACTATTACTATATAACGTATAACGTTATATACTATTACTATATAACGTATAACGTTATATACTATTACTATATAACGTATAACGTTATATACTATTACTATATAACGTATAACGTTATATACTATTACTATATAACGTATAACGTTCTATACTGTTACTATATAACGCATAACGTTATATAATATTACTATATAACGTATAACGTTATATACTATTACTATATAACGTATAACGTTATATACTATAACTATATAACGTATAACGTTATATACTATTACTATATAACGTATAACGATATATACTATTCCGTACTATCGTATAACGTTATATACTATTACTGTATAACGCATAACGTTATATACTATTATATAACGTTATATAATATATAATATTACTATATAACGTATAACGTTATATACTATTACTATATAACGTATAACGATATATACTATTACGTATTAACGTATAACGTTATATAGTATTACCATATAACGTATAACGTTATATACTATTACATACTAACGTATAACGTTATATACTATTACCATATAACGTATATCGCTATATACTATTACTATATAACGTATAACGATATATACTATTACGTATTAACGTATAACGTTATATACTATTACTATATAACGCATAACGTTATGTAATATTACTATATAACGTATAACGTTATATACTATTACTATATAACGTATAACGTTATATACTTATACTATATAACGTATAACGTTATATACTATTACTATATAACGTATAACGTTATATACTTATACTATATAACGTATAACGTTATATACTATTACTATATAACGTATAACGTTATATACTATTACTATATAACGTATAACGTTATATACTATTACGTATTAACGTATAACGTTATATACTATTACTATATAACGTACAACGTTATATACTATTACTATTTAACGTATAACGTTATATACTATTACTATATACCGTATAACGATATATACTGTTACGTATTAACGTATAACGTTATATACTATTACTATATAACGTACAACGTTATATACTGTTACTATATAACGTATAACGTTATATACTATTACTATACAACGTATAACGATATATACTTGTCGGAGATACAGAGACATCGAGCCTTTCTTTTGGAAGATTTCTCAATACTTGGGCTCGGGGTGACATAACTGGTCGCCGAACGTAGCCACGGTCACGGGATGAACGAAATGTTTTACAAAGGAGGTTCCAGTGTTAAGGGATACGCTGTATAAACAATCAAGTCTTGATCAGGAGCAATGCTGGTTTATGTGGAACTGCCTAGTTACGGCGCTTGGGAATTTGTTGATATTCCCGATCAATATGTATTTGATATATGTAACTGTATCTGTCTTTTATTTTGCAATCTCCTTGGAGAGTTTACTGTCATCGTCTTGGAGTGAGTCTTGGGGAAACCCTGTGCCAGAGTGAACGTGTCAGTGTGCTATCAAAATATATTAAAACGTACAGAAAGTTTCCCGTTGACCGTGGATTCGTTACAGAACCCAAGAATATTATTTAAAGCATTTGTTTACTTATTGTTTGTTATCTTAGTTAACCGATAAACTAATTATTTATCAAACTTTGTAAAGAAATATAATTTTATGTAAATACAACCTTTATTGAACATCATGATGGCAAATGCTAACGAAGATTCGTCTCGCGCTCGAAATCCAAACGACAATTCGACATCAGAAGTGGGATACGTGCTGAAGCAAAACGATATAAGATTTCTGATTTCTACCGAAACAAATGTCATTACTGTGGTAACTACGGTTATAAAGTAGTGGATTGTCAGAGAAGAATAAAATTTGGAAAGCAGAAGAACATACAGAACTCGGAGGAAAGGCTAGCTCGGAGGACATCATCAAAAGTGACATGCTTTAAGTGTCGCGAGGAGGGACATATTGCGCCTTATTGTCCGCTGTTGCGGAAGGGGAAAAATAACAGTAGTACACCAAAGGGAAGCAATGATTATAATAATGAGCGTCGGGTCGACTTCTGTGTTACGGAAACTTCAATGGGTAGATTAACTCATCTGGGTGAGTCGTTTCCATTTTATTTTGATTCTGGAGCAGAGTGTTCGCTGATTAAAGAATCTGTGGCTTTGAAATTTTCCGGTAAAAGAGAGAAATCAAACAAAATTAGATCCTAAGTACAGGGATCCATTTATAATAGCAGAGATTTTGGAAGGAGATAGATATATTTTAAAAACGATGGATGGCAAACGGTCGTATAAGTACAGTCTTGATAAGTTAAGGAAAATGCCAGATGGTTGTATTCCTGCTGAATTGGATGTGTGTAATGATGATAATGGCAACGACAGTGACGATTGAGGAACAGTGATTGAGAAGGAATATTTTGATCATAACATTTCACACACGCCCAATGTGGTGTTGTGAAGTAATTTGGTGTTTCACACACGCCCAATGTGGTGTTGTGAAGTAATTTGGTGTTTCACACACGCCCAATGTGGTGTTGTGAAGTAATTTGGTGTTTCACACACGCCCAGTGTGGTGTTGTGATATAATTTGGTATATTCATGTATAAGAGTAGTACTGTGATGTGTTCTGGTGAGAGGTTCAGAAGTCTAATGACTGGAGGATCAGAGGATGCAACTAAATAACAGTTTTGGAGAAAGACATTGTAATATGACAGATTGTTGTTTATGTTTGTTAACAAATATTTAGTAAGAATCTTTGTTGTTGTGGTGGACCCTTGGCTTATTAGAATGTTTTGTTAAATTGTAAAAGATGTTAAATTGAGTCTAATGTTAAGAAAACCGAATATTTTAGATGCACCCGAGGACGGGTGATTGTCAGGATGGCCGTGTCGGAGATGCAGAGACATCGAGCCTTTCTTTTGGAAGATTTCTCAATACTTGGGCTCGGGGTGACATAACTGGTCGCCGAACGTAGCCACGGTCACGGGATGAACGAAATGTTTTACAAAGGAGGTTCTAGTGTTAAGGGATACGCTGTATAAACAATCAAGTCTTGATCAGGAGCAATGCTGGTTTATGTGGAACTGCCTAGTTACGGCGCTTGGGAATTTGTTGATATTCCCGATCGATATGTATTTGATATATGTAACTGTATCTGTCTTTTATTTTGCAATCTCCTTGGAGAGTTTACTGTCATCGTCTTGGAGTGAGTCTTGGGGAAACCCTGTGCCAGAGTGAACGTGTCAGTGTGCTATCAAAATATATTAAAACGTACAGAAAGTTTCCCGTTGACCGTGGATTCGTTACAGAACCCAAGAATATTATTTAAAGCATTTGTTTACTTATTGTTTGTTATCTTAGTTAACCGATAAACTAATTATTTATCAAACTTTGTAAAGAAATATAATTTTATGTAAATACAACCTTTATTGAACATCATGATGGCAAATGCTAACGAAGATTCGTCTCGCGCTCGAAATCCAAACGACAATTCGACATACTATTACGTATTAACGTATAACGTTATATACTATTACTATATAACGTATAACGTTATATACTATTACTATATAACGTATAACGTTATATACTATTACTATATAACGCATAACGTTATATAATATTATATAACGTTATATAATATATAATATTACTATATAACGTATAACGTTGTATAGTATTACCATATAACGTATAACGTTATATACTATTACGTACTAACGTATAACGTTATATACTATTACAATATAACGTATATCGCTATATACTATTACTATATAACGTATAACGATATATACTATTACGTATTAACGTATAACGTTATATACTATTACGTAATAGCGTATAACGTTATATAGTATTACCATATCACGTATAACGTTATATACTATTACGTACTATCGTATAACGTTATATACTATTACTATATAACGCATAACATTATATACTATTACTATATAACGTATAACGATATATACTATTACGTATTAACGTATAACGTTATATAGTATTACGTAATAACGTATAACGCTATATAGTATTGCCATATCACGTATAACGTTGTATATTATTACGTACTAACGTATAACGTTATATGCCATTACTATATAACGTATAACGTTATATACTATTACTATATAACGTATAACGTTATATACTATTACTATATAACGCATAACGTTATATAATATTATATAACGTTATATAATATATAATATTACTATATAACGTATAACGTTATATACTATTACTATATAACGTATAACGTTATATACTATTACTATATAACGCATAACGTTATATACTATTACTACATAACGTATAACGTTATATACTTATACTATATAACGCATAACGTTATATAATATTATATAACGTTATATAATATATAATATTACTATATAACGTATAACGTTATATACTATTACTATATAACGTATAACGTTATATACTATTACTATATAACGCATAACGTTATATACTATTACTACATAACGTATAACGTTATATACTTATACTATATAACGGATGACGTTATATACTATTACTATATGACGCATAACGTTATATACTATTACTATATAACGTATAACGATATATACTATTACGTATTAACGTATAACGTTATATACTATTACGTATTAACGTATAACGTTATATACTACTACTATATAACGTATAACGTTATATACTATTACTATATAACGCATAACGTTATATACTATTACTATACAACGTATAACGTTATATACTATTACTATATAACGCATAACGTTATATACTATTACTACATAACGTATAACGTTATATACTTATACTATATAACGGATGACGTTATATACTATTACTATATGACGCATAACGTTATATACTATTACTACATAACGTATAACGCTATATACTTATACTATATAACGTATAACGTTATATACTATTACTATATAACGCATAACGTTATATAATATTACTATATAACGTATAACGTTATATACTATTACTATATAACGTATAACGTTATATACTATTACTATATAACGTATAACGATATATACTATTACGTATTAACGTATAACGTTATATACTATTACGTAATAGCGTATAACGTTATATAGTATTACCATATCACGTATAACGTTATATACTATTACGTACTATCGTATAACGTTATATACTATTACTATATAACGCATAACATTATATACTATTACTATATAACGTATAACGATATACTATTACGTATTAACGTATAACGTTATATAGTATTACGTAATAACGTATAACGCTATATAGTATTGCCATATCACGTATAACGTTGTATATTATTACGTACTAACGTATAACGTTATATGCCATTACTATATAACGTATAACGTTATATACTATTACATACTAACGTATAACGTTATATACTATTACTATATAACGTATATCGCTATATACTATTACTATATAACGTATAACGATATATACTATTACGTATTAACGTATAACGTTATATAGTATTACGTAATAACGTATAACGCTATATAGTATTGCCATATCACGTATAACGTTGTATATTATTACGTACTAACGTATAACGTTATATGCCATTACTATATAACGTATAACGTTATATACTATTACTGTATAACGTATAACGTTACATACTATTACGTATTAACGTATAACGTTATATAGTATTACGTAATAACGTATAACGCTATATAGTATTGCCATATCACGTATAACGTTGTGTATTATTACGTACTAACGTATAACGTTATATACTATTACTATATAACGTATAACGTTATATACTATTACTATGTAGCGTATAACGATATATACTATTACGTATTAACGTATAACGTTATATAGTATTACCATATCACGTATAACGTTGTACATTATTACGTACTAACGTATAACGTTATATACTATTACTATATAACGTATAACGTTGTATACTATTACTATATAACGCATAACGTTATATACTATTACTATATAACGCATAACGTTATATACTATTACTATATAACGCATAACGTTATATAATATTACTATATAACGTATAACGATATATACTATTACGTATTAACGTATAACGCTATATACTATTACTATATAGCGTACAACGTTATATACTATTACTATATATTGTTATATAATAGTATATAACGTATAACGTTATATACTATTACTATACAACGTATAACGATATATACTTGTCGGAGATGCAGAGACATCGAGCCTTTCTTTTGGAAGATTTCTCAATACTTGGGCTCGGGGTGACATAACTGGTCGCCGAACGTAGCCATGGTCACGGGATGAACGAAATGTTTTACAAAGGAGGTTCTAGTGTTAAGGGATACGCTGTATAAACAATCAAGTCTTGATCAGGAGCAATGCTGGTTTATGTGGAACTGCCTAGTTACGGCGCTTGGGAATTTGTTGATATTCCCGATCGATATGTATTTGATATATGTAACTGTATCTGTCTTTTATTTTGCAATCTCCTTGGAGAGTTTACTGTCATCGTCTTGGAGTGAGTCTTGGGGAAACCCTGTGCCAGAGTGAACGTGTCAGTGTGCTATCAAAATATATTAAAACGTACAGAAAGTTTCCCGTTGACCGTGGATTCGTTACAGAACCCAAGAATATTATTTAAAGCATTTGTTTACTTATTGTTTGTTATCTTAGTTAACCGATAAACTAATTATTTATCAAAATTTGTAAAGAAATATAATTTTATGTAAATACAACCTTTATTGAACATCATGATGGCAAATGCTAACGAAGATTCGTCTCGCGCTCGAAATCCAAACGACAATTCGACATACTATTACGTATTAACGTATAACGTTATATACTATTACTATATAACGTATAACGTTATATACTATTACTATATAACGTATAACGTTATATACTATTACTATATAACGCATAACGTTATATAATATTATATAACGTTATATAATATATAATATTACTATATAACGTATAACGTTATATACTATTACTATATAACGTATAACGTTATATAATATTACTATATAACGCATAACGTTATATACTATTACTATATAACGTATAACGATATATACTATTACGTATTAACGTATAACGTTATATACTATTACGTATTAACGTATAACGTTATATACTATTACTATATAACGTATAACGTTATATACTATTACTATATAACGCATAACGTTATATACTATTACTACATAACGTATAACGTTATATACTTATACTATATAACGGATGACGTTATATACTATTACTATATGACGCATAACGTTATATACTATTACTACATAACGTATAACGTTATATACTTATACTATATAACGTATAACGTTATATACTATTACTATATAACGCATAACGTTATATAATATTACTATATAACGCATAACGTTATATACTATTACTATATAACGTATAACGTTATATACTATTACTATATAACGCATAACGTTATATAATATTACTATATAACGTATAACGTTATATACTATTACTATATAACGCATAACGCTTTATACTATTACAATATAACGTATAACGTTATATACTATTACTATACAACGTATAACGTTATATACTATTACTCTATAACGTATAACGTTATATACTATTACTATATAACGTATAACGTTATATACTATTACTATATAACGTATAACGTTATATACTTATACTATATAACGTATAACGTTATATACTATTACTATATAACGTATAACGTTATATACTATTACTATATAACGTATAACGTTATATACTATTACTATATAACGTATAACGTTATATACTATTACTATATAACGTATAACGATATATATTATTACGTACTAACGTATAACGTTATATACTATTACTATATAACGTATAACGTTATATACTATTACTATATAACGTATAACGTTCTATACTGTTACTATATAACGCATAACGTTATATAATATTACTATATAACGTATAACGTTATATACTATTACTATATAACGTATAACGTTATATACTATTACTATATAACGTATAACGTTATATACTATTACTATATAACGTATAACGATATATACTATTCCGTACTATCGTATAACGTTATATACTATTACTGTATAACGCATAACGTTATATACTATTATATAACGTTATATAATATATAATATTACTATATAACGTATAACGTTATATACTATTACTATATAACGTATAACGATATATACTATTACGTATTAACGTATAACGTTATATAGTATTACCATATAACGTATAACGTTATATACTATTACATACTAACGTATAACGTTATATACTATTACTATATAACGTATATCGCTGTATACTATTACTATATAACGTATAACGATATATACTATTACGTATTAACGTATAACATTATATACTATTACTATATAACGCATAACGTTATGTAATATTACTATATAACGTATAACGTTATATACTATTACTATATAACGTATAACGTTATATACTTATACTATATAACGTATAACGTTATATACTATTACTATATAACGTATAACGTTATATACTTATACTATATAACGTATAACGTTATATACTATTACTATATAACGTATAACGTTATATACTATTACTATATAACGTATAACGTTATATACTATTACGTATTAACGTATAACGTTATATACTATTACTATATAACGTACAACGTTATATACTATTACTATTTAACGTATAACGTTATATACTATTACTATATACCGTATAACGATATATACTATTACGTATTAACGTATAACGTTATATACTATTACTATATAACGTACAACGTTATATACTATTACTATATAACGTATAACGTTACTATTACTATACAACGTATAACGATATATACTTGTCGGAGATACAGAGACATCGAGCCTTTCTTTTGGAAGATTTCTCAATACTTGGGCTCGGGGTGACATAACTGGTCGCCGAACGTAGCCACGGTCACGGGATGAACGAAATGTTTTACAAAGGAGGTTCCAGTGTTAAGGGATACGCTGTATAAACAATCAAGTCTTGATCAGGAGCAATGCTGGTTTATGTGGAACTGCCTAGTTACGGCGCTTGGGAATTTGTTGATATTCCCGATCAATATGTATTTGATATATGTAACTGTATCTGTCTTTTATTTTGCAATCTCCTTGGAGAGTTTACTGTCATCGTCTTGGAGTGAGTCTTGGGGAAACCCTGTGCCAGAGTGAACGTGTCAGTGTGCTATCAATATATATTAAAACGTACAGAAAGTTTCCCGTTGACCGTGGATTCGTTACAGAACCCAAGAATATTATTTAAAGCATTTGTTTACTTATTGTTTGTTATCTTAGTTAACCGATAAACTAATTATTTATCAAACTTTGTAAAGAAATATAATTTTATGTAAATACAACCTTTATTGAACATCATGATGGCAAATGCTAACGAAGATTCGTCTCGCGCTCGAAATCCAAACGACAATTCGACATCAGAAGTGGGATACGTGCTGAAGCAAAACGATATAAGATTTCTGATTTCTACCGAAACAAATGTCATTACTGTGGTAACTACGGTTATAAAGTAGTGGATTGTCAGAGAAGAATAAAATTTGGAAAGCAGAAGAACATACAGAACTCGGAGGAAAGGCTAGCTCGGAGGACATCATCAAAAGTGACATGCTTTAAGTGTCGCGAGGAGGGACATATTGCGCCTTATTGTCCGCTGTTGCGGAAGGGGAAAAATAACAGTAGTACACCAAAGGGAAGCAATGATTATAATAATGAGCGTCGGGTCGACTTCTGTGTTACGGAAACTTCAATGGGTAGATTAACTCATCTGGGTGAGTCGTTTCCATTTTATTTTGATTCTGGAGCAGAGTGTTCGCTGATTAAAGAATCTGTGGCTTTGAAATTTTCCGGTAAAAGAGAGAAATCAAACAAAATTAGATCCTAAGTACAGGGATCCATTTATAATAGCAGAGATTTTGGAAGGAGATAGATATATTTTAAAAACGATGGATGGCAAACGGTCGTATAAGTACAGTCTTGATAAGTTAAGGAAAATGCCAGATGGTTGTATTCCTGCTGAATTGGATGTGTGTAATGATGATAATGGCAACGACAGTGACGATTGAGGAACAGTGATTGAGAAGGAATATTTTGATCATAACATTTCACACACGCCCAATGTGGTGTTGTGAAGTAATTTGGTGTTTCACACACGCCCAATGTGGTGTTGTGAAGTAATTTGGTGTTTCACACACGCCCAATGTGGTGTTGTGAAGTAATTTGGTGTTTCACACACGCCCAGTGTGGTGTTGTGATATAATTTGGTATATTCATGTATAAGAGTAGTACTGTGATGTGTTCTGGTGAGAGGTTCAGAAGTCTAATGACTGGAGGATCAGAGGATGCAACTAAATAACAGTTTTGGAGAAAGACATTGTAATATGACAGATTGTTGTTTATGTTTGTTAACAAATATTTAGTAAGAATCTTTGTTGTTGTGGTGGACCCTTGGCTTATTAGAATGTTTTGTTAAATTGTAAAAGATGTTAAATTGAGTCTAATGTTAAGAAAACCGAATATTTTAGATGCACCCGAGGACGGGTGATTGTCAGGATGGCCGTGTCGGAGATGCAGAGACATCGAGCCTTTCTTTTGGAAGATTTCTCAATACTTGGGCTCGGGGTGACATAACTGGTCGCCGAACGTAGCCACGGTCACGGGATGAACGAAATGTTTTACAAAGGAGGTTCTAGTGTTAAGGGATACGCTGTATAAACAATCAAGTCTTGATCAGGAGCAATGCTGGTTTATGTGGAACTGCCTAGTTACGGCGCTTGGGAATTTGTTGATATTCCCGATCGATATGTATTTGATATATGTAACTGTATCTGTCTTTTATTTTGCAATCTCCTTGGAGAGTTTACTGTCATCGTCTTGGAGTGAGTCTTGGGGAAACCCTGTGCCAGAGTGAACGTGTCAGTGTGCTATCAAAATATATTAAAACGTACAGAAAGTTTCCCGTTGACCGTGGATTCGCTACAGAACCCAAGAATATTATTTAAAGCATTTGTTTACTTATTGTTTGTTATCTTAGTTAACCGATAAACTAATTATTTCTCAAACTTTGTAAAGAAATATAATTTTATGTAAATACAACCTTTATTGAACATCATGATGGCAAATGCTAACGAAGATTCGTCTCGCGCTCGAAATCCAAACGACAATTCGACATACTATTACGTATTAACGTATAACGTTATATACTATTACTATATAACGTATAACGTTATATACTATTACTATATAACGTATAACGTTATATACTATTACTATATAACGTATAACGTTATATAGTATTACCATATCACGTATAACGTTATATACTATTACTATATAACGTATAACGTTATATACTTATACTATATAACGTATGACGTTATATACTATTACTATATAACGTATAAGGTTATATACTATTACTATATAACGCATAACGTTATATACTATTACTATATAACGTATAACGTTATATACTATTACGTATTAACGTATAACGTTATATAGTATTACTATATAACGTATAACGTTATATACTATTACTATATAACGTATAACGTTATATACTTTTACTATATAACGTATAACGATATATACTATTCCGTACTATCGTATAACGTTATATAGCATTACTGCATAACGCATAACGTTATATACTATTACTATATAACGTATAACGTTATATACTATTACGTAATAACGTATAACGCTATATAGTATTGCCATATCACGTATAACGTTGTATATTATTACGTACTAACGTATAACGTTATATGCTATTACTATATAACGTATAACGTTATATACTAATAGTATATAACGTATAACGTTATATACTATTACTATATAACGTATAACGTTATATACTATTACTATATAACGTATAATGTTATATACTATTACTATATAACGTATAACGTTATATACTATTACTATATAACTTATAACGTATATACTATTACTATATAACGTATAACGCTATATACTATTACTATATAACGTATAACGTTATATACTATTACTATATAACGTATAACGTTGTATAGTATTACCATATAACGTATAACGTTATATACTATTACGTACTAACGTATAACGTTATATACTATTACAATATAACGTATATCGCTATATACTATTACTATATAACGTATAACGATATATACTATTACGTATTAACGTATAACGTTATATACTATTACGTAATAGCGTATAACGTTATATAGTATTACCATATCACGTATAACGTTATATACTATTACGTACTATCGTATAACGTTATATACTATTACTATATAGCGCATAACGTTATATAATATTACTATATAACGTATAACGTTACATACTATTACTATATAACGTATAACATTATATACTATTACTATATAACGTATAACGATAAATACTATTACGTATTAACGTATAACGTTATATACTATTGCTATATAACGTACAACGTTATATACTATTACTATTTAACGTATAACGTTATATACTATTACTATATACCGTATAACGATATATACTATTACGTATTAACGTATAACGTTATATACTATTACTATATAGCGTACAACGTTATATACTATTACTATATAACGTATAACGTTATATACTTATACTATATAACGTATAACGTTATATACAATTACTATATACCGTATAACGATATATACTATTACGTATTAACGTATAACGTTATATACTATTACTATATAACGTATAACGTTATATACTATTACTATATAACGCATAACGTTATATACTATTACTACATAACGTATAACGTTATATACTTATACTATATAACGGATGACGTTATATACTATTACTATATAACGCATAACGTTATATAATATTACTATATAACGTATAACGTTATATACTATTACTATATAACGTATAACGTTATGTACTATTACTATATAACGTATAACGATATATACTATTACGTATTAACGTATAACGTTATATACTATTACGTATTAACGTATAACGTTATATACTATTACTATATAACGTATAACGTTATATACTATTACTATATAACGCATAACGTTATATACTATTACTATACAACGTATAACGTTATATACTATTACTATATAACGCATAACGTTATATACTATTACTACATAACGTATAACGTTATATACTTATACTATATAACGGATGACGTTATATACTATTACTATATAACTTATAACGATATATATTATTACGTACTAACGTATAACGTTATATACTATTACTATATAACGTATAACGTTATATACTATTACTATATAACGTATAACGATATATATTATTACGTACTAACGTATAACGTTATATACTATTACTATATAACGTATAACGTTATATACTATTACTATATAACGCATAACGTTATATACTATTACTATACAACGTATAACGTTATATACTATTACTGTATAACGCATAACGTTATATAATATTACTATATAACGCATAACGTTATATAATATTACTATATAACGTATAACGTTATATACTATTACTATATAACGCATAACGTTATATACTATTACAATATAACGTATAACGTTATATACTATTACTATATAACGCATAACGTTATATACTATTACTATACAACGTATAACGTTATATACTATTACTATATAACGCATAACGTTATATACTATTACTACATAACGTATAACGTTATATACTTATACTATATAACGGATGACGTTATATACTATTACTATATAACGCATAACGTTATATACTATTACTACATAACGTATAACGTTATATAATATTACTATATAACGCATAACGTTATATACTATTACTATATAACGTGTAACGTTATATACTATTACTATATAACGCATAACGTTATATAATATTACTATATAACGTATAACGTTATATACTATTACTATATAACGTATAACGATATATATTATTACGTACTAACGTATAACGTTATATACTATTACTATATAACGTATAACGTTATATACTATTACTGTATAACGTATAACGTTCTATACTGTTACTATATAACGCATAACGTTATATAATATTACTATATAACGTATAACGTTATATACTATTACTATATAACGTATAACGTTATATACTATTACTATATAACGTATAACGTTATATACTATTACTATATAACGTATAACGATATATACTATTCCGTACTATCGTATAACGTTATATACTATTACTATATAACGCATAACGTTATATACTATTACTATATAACGTATAACGTTATATACTATTACTATATAACGCATAACGTTATATAATATTACTATATAACGTATAACGTTATATAGTAATAGTATATAACGTATAACGTTATATACTATTACTATATAACGTATAACGTTATATACTATTACTATATAACGTATAACGATATATACTATTACGTATTAACGTATAACGTTATATACTATTACGTATTAACGTATAACGTTATATACTATTACTATATAACGTATAACGTTATATACTATTACTATATAACGTATAACGTTATATACTATTACTATATAACGTATAACGTTATATACTATTACTATATAACGTATAACGATATATACTATTCCGTACTATCGTATAACGTTATATACTATTACTATATAACGTATAACGATATATACTATTACGTATTAACGTATAACGTTACATAATATTACGTATTAACGTATAACGTTATATACTATTACTATATAACGTATAACGTTATATACTATTACTATATAACGTATAACGTTATATACTATTACTATATAACGCATAACGTTATATACTATTACTATATAACGTATAACGATATATACTATTACGTATTAACGTATAACGTTATATACTATTACTATATAACGTATAACGTTATATACCATTACTATATAACGTATAACGTTGTATACTATTACTATATAACGTATAACGTTATATACTATTACCATATAACGTATAACGTTATATACTATTACTATATAACGCATAACGTTATATAATATTACTATATAACGTATAACGTTATATACTATTACTATATAACGTATAACGTTATATACTATTACTATATAACGTATAACGTTATATACTATTACTATATAACGTATAACGTTATATAGTATTACCATATCACGTATAACGTTATATACTATTACTATATAACGTATAACGTTATATACTTATACTATATAACGTATGACGTTATATACTATTACTATATAACGTATAAGGTTATATACTATTACTATATAACGCATAACGTTATATACTATTACTATATAACGTATAACGTTATATACTATTACGTATTAACGTATAACGTTATATAGTATTACTATATAACGTATAACGTTATATACTATTACTATATAACGTATAACGTTATATACTTTTACTATATAACGTATAACGATATATACTATTCCGTACTATCGTATAACGTTATATAGCATTACTGTATAACGCATAACGTTATATACTATTACTATATAACGTATAACGTTATATACTATTACGTAATAACGTATAACGCTATATAGTATTGCCATATCACGTATAACGTTGTATATTATTACGTACTAACGTATAACGTTATATGCTATTACTATATAACGTATAACGTTATATACTGTTACTATATAACGCATAACGTTATATAATATTACTATATAACGTATAACGTTATATACTATTACTATATAACGTATAACGTTATATACTATTACTATATAACGTATAACGTTATATACTATTACTATATAACGTATAACGATATATACTATTCCGTACTATCGTATAACGTTATATACTATTACTATATAACGCATAACGTTATATACTATTACTATATAACGTATAACGTTATATACTATTACTATATAACGCATAACGTTATATAATATTACTATATAACGTATAACGTTATATACTATTAGTATATAACGTATAACGTTATATACTATTACTATATAACGTATAACGTTATATACTATTACTATATAACGTATAGCGATATATACTATTACGTATTAACGTATAACGTTATATACTATTACGTATTAACGTATAACGTTATATACTATTACTATATAACGTATAACGTTATATACTATTACTATATAACGTATAACGTTATATACTATTACTATATAACGTATAACGTTATATACTATTACTATATAACGTATAACGATATATACTATTCCGTACTATCGTATAACGTTATATACTATTACTATATAACGTATAACGATATATACTATTACGTATTAACGTATAACGTTACATAATATTACGTATTAACGTATAACGTTATATACTATTACTATATAACGTATAACGTTATATACTATTACTATATAACGTATAACGTTATATACTATTACTATATAACGCATAACGTTATATACTATTACTATATAACGTATAACGATATATACTATTACGTATTAACGTATAACGTTATATACTATTACTATATAACGTATAACGTTATATACCATTACTATATAACGTATAACGTTGTATACTATTACTATATAACGTATAACGTTATATACTATTACCATATAACGTATAACGTTATATACTATTACTATATAACGCATAACGTTATATAATATTACTATATAACGTATAACGTTATATACTATTACTATATAACGTATAACGTTATATACTATTACTATATAACGTATAACGTTATATACTATGACTATATAACGTATAACGTTATATAGTATTACCATATCACGTATAACGTTATATACTATTACTATATAACGTATAACGTTATATACTTATACTATATAACGTATGACGTTATATACTATTACTATATAACGTATAAGGTTATATACTATTACTATATAACGCATAACGTTATATACTATTACTATATAACGTATAACGTTATATACTATTACGTATTAACGTATAACGTTATATAGTATTACTATATAACGTATAACGTTATATACTATTACTATATAACGTATAACGTTATATACTTTTACTATATAACGTATAACGATATATACTATTCCGTACTATCGTATAACGTTATATAGCATTACTGTATAACGCATAACGTTATATACTATTACTATATAACGTATAACGTTATATACTATTACGTAATAACGTATAACGCTATATAGTATTGCCATATCACGTATAACGTTGTATATTATTACGTACTAACGTATAACGTTATATGCTATTACTATATAACGTATAACGTTATATACTAATACTATATAACGTATAACGTTATATACTATTACTATATAACGTATAACGTTATATACTATTACTATATAACGTATAATGTTATATACTATTACTATATAACGTATAACGTTATATACTATTACTATATAACTTATAACGTATATACTATTACTATATAACGTATAACGCTATATACTATTACTATATAACGTATAACGTTATATACTATTACTATATAACGTATAACGTTGTATAGTATTACCATATAACGTATAACGTTATATACTATTACGTACTAACGTATAACGTTATATACTATTACAATATAACGTATATCGCTATATACTATTACTATATAACGTATAACGATATATACTATTACATATTAACGTATAACGTTATATACTATTACGTAATAGCGTATAACGTTATATAGTATTACCATATCACGTATAACGTTATATACTATTACGTACTATCGTATAACGTTATATACTATTACTATATAGCGCATAACGTTATATAATATTACTATATAACGTATAACGTTACATACTATTACTATATAACGTATAAAATTATATACTATTACTATATAACGTATAACGATAAATACTATTACGTATTAACGTATAACGTTATATACTATTGCTATATAACGTACAACGTTATATACTATTACTATTTAACGTATAACGTTATATACTATTACTATATACCGTATAACGATATATACTATTACGTATTAACGTATAACGTTATATACTATTACTATATAGCGTACAACGTTATATACTATTACTATATAACGTATAACGTTATATACTTATACTATATAACGTATAACGTTATATACTATTACTATATAACGTATAACGTCATATACTATTACTATATAACGTATAACGTTATATACTATTACGTATTAACGTATAACGTTATATACTATTGCTATATAACGTACAACGTTATATACTATTACTATTTAACGTATAACGTTATATACTATTACTGTATACCGTATAACGATATATACTATTACGTATTAACGTATAACGTTATATACTATTACTATATAGCGTACAACGTTATATACTATTACTATATAACGTATAACGTTATATACTATTACTATACAACGTATAACGATATATACTATTACTATATAACGTATAACGTTATATACTATTACTATATAACGCATAACGTTATATAATATTATATAACGTTATATAATATATAATATTACTATATAACGTATAACGTTATATACTATTACTATATAACGTATAACGTTATATACTATTACTATATAACGCATAACGTTATATACTATTACTACATAACGTATAACGTTATATACTTATACTATATAACGGATGACGTTATATACTATTACTATATAACGCATAACGTTATATAATATTACTATATAACGTATAACGTTATATACTATTACTATATAACGTATAACGTTATATACTATTACTATATAACGTATAACGATATATACTATTACGTATTAACGTATAGCGTTATATACTATTACGTATTAACGTATAACGTTATATACTATTACTATATAACGTATAACGTTATATACTATTACTATATAACGCATAACGTTATATACTATTACTATACAACGTATAACGTTATATACTATTACTATATAACGCATAACGTTATATACTATTACTACATAACGTATAACGTTATATACTTATACTATATAACGGATGACGTTATATACTATTACTATATAACTTATAACGATATATATTATTACGTACTAACGTATAACGTTATATACTATTACTATATAACGTATAACGTTATATACTATTACTATATAACGTATAACGATATATATTATTACGTACTAACGTATAACGTTATATACTATTACTATATAACGTATAACGTTATATACTATTACTATATAACGCATAACGTTATATACTATTACTATACAACGTATAACGTTATATACTATTACTATATAACGCATAACGTTATATAATATTACTATATAACGCATAACGTTATATAATATTACTATATAACGTATAACGTTATATACTATTACTATATAACGCATAACGTTATATACTATTACAATATAACGTATAACGTTATATACTATTACTATATAACGCATAACGTTATATACTATTACTATACAACGTATAACGTTATATACTATTACTATATAACGCATAACGTTATATACTATTACTACATAACGTATAACGTTATATACTTATACTATATAACGGATGACGTTATATACTATTACTATATAACGCATAACGTTATATACTATTACTACATAACGTATAACGTTATATAATATTACTATATAACGCATAACGTTATATACTATTACTATATAACGTGTAACGTTATATACTATTACTATATAACGCATAACGTTATATAATATTACTATATAACGTATAACGTTATATACTATTACTATATAACGTATAACGATATATATTATTACGTACTAACGTATAACGTTATATACTATTACTATATAACGTATAACGTTATATACTATTACTGTATAACGTATAACGTTCTATACTGTTACTATATAACGCATAACGTTATATAATATTACTATATAACGTATAACGTTATATACTATTACTATATAACGTATAACGTTATATACTATTACTATATAACGTATAACGTTATATACTATTACTATATAACGTATAACGATATATACTATTCCGTACTATCGTATAACGTTATATACTATTACTATATAACGCATAACGTTATATACTATTACTATATAACGCATAACGTTATATACTATTACTATATAACGTATAACGTTATATACTATTACTATATAACGCATAACGTTATATAATATTACTATATAACGTATAACGTTATATACTATTAGTATATAACGTATAACGTTATATACTATTACTATATAACGTATAACGTTATATACTATTACTATATAACGTATAACGATATATACTATTACGTATTAACGTATAACGTTATATACTATTACGTATTAACGTATAACGTTATATACTATTACTATATAACGTATAACGTTATATACTATTACTATATAACGTATAACGTTATATACTATTACTATATAACGTATAACGTTATATACTATTACTATATAACGTATAACGTTATATACTATTACTATATAACGTATAACGATATATACTATTCCGTACTATCGTATAACGTTATATACTATTACTATATAACGTATAACGATATATACTATTACGTATTAACGTATAACGTTACATAATATTACGTATTAACGTATAACGTTATATACTATTACTATATAACGTATAACGTTATATACTATTACTATATAACGTATAACGTTATATACTATTACTATATAACGCATAACGTTATATACTATTACTATATAACGTATAACGATATATACTATTACGTATTAACATATAACGTTATATACTATTACTATATAACGTATATCGTTATATACCATTACTATATAACGTATAACGTTGTATACTATTACTATATAACGTATAACGTTATATACTATTACCATATAACGTATAACGTTATATACTATTACTATATAACGCATAACGTCATATACTATTACTACATAACGTATAACGTTATATACTTATACTATATAACGGATGACGTTATATACTATTACTATATGACGCATAACGTTATATACTATTACTATATAACGTATAACGTTATATACTATTACTATATAACGTATAACGTTATATACTATTACTATATAACGTATAACGTTATATAGTATTACTATATAACGCATAACGTTATATACTATTACAATATAACGTATAACGTTATATACTATTACTATACAACGTATAACGTTATATACTATTACTCTATAACGTATAACGTTATATACTATTACTATATAACGTATAACGTTATATACTATTACTATATAACGTATAACGTTATATACTTATACTATATAACGTATAACGTTATATACTATTACTATATAACGTATAACGTTATACACTATTACTATATAACGTATAACGTTATATACTATTACGTATTAACGTATAACTTTATATACTATTACTATATAACGCATAACATTATATAATATTACTATATAACGTATAACGTTATATACTATTACTATATAACGTATAACGTTATATACTTATACTATATAACGTATAACGTTATATACTATTACTATATAACGTATAACGTTATATACTATTACTATATAACGTATAACGTTGTATACTGTTACTATATAACGCATAACGTTATATAATATTACTATATAACGTATAACGTTATATACTATTACTATATAACGTATAACGTTATATACTATTACTATATAACGTATAACGATATATACTATTCCGTACTATCGTATAACGTTATATACTATTACTATATAACGCATAACGTTATATACTATTACTATATAACGTATAACGATATATACTATTACGTATTAACGTATAACTTTATATACTATTACTATATAACGCATAACATTATATAATATTACTATATAACGTATAACGTTATATACTATTACTATATAACGTATAACGTTATATACTTATACTATATAACGTATAACGTTATATACTATTACTATATAACGTATAACGTTATATACTATTACTATATAACGTATAACGTTATATACTATTACGTATTAACGTATAACGTTATATACTATTACTATATAACGTACAACGTTATATACTATTACTATTTAACGTATAACGTTATATACTATTACTATATAACGTATAACGTTATATACTATTACTATATAACGTATAACGATATATACTATTCCGTACTATCGTATAACGTTATATACTATTACTATATAACGTATAACGATATATACTATTCCGTACTATCGTATAACGTTATATACTATTACTATATAACGCATAACGTTATATACTATTACTATATAACGTATAACGATATACACTATTACGTATTAACGTATAACTTTATATACTATTACTATATAACGTACAACGTTATATACTATTACTATTTAACGTATAACGTTATATACTATTACTATATACCGTATAACGATATATACTATTACGTATTAACGTATAACGTTATATACTATTACTATATAACGTACAACGTTATATACTATTACTATATAACGTATAACGTTATATACTATTACTATATAACGTATAACGATATATACTTGTCGGAGATGCAGAGACATCGAGCCTTTCTTTTGGAAGATTTCTCAATACTTGGGCTCAGGGTGACATAACTGGTCGCCGAACGTAGCCACGGTCACGGGATGAACGAAATGTTTTACAAAGGAGGTTCTAGTGTTAAGGGATACGCTGTATAAACAATCAAGTCTTGATCAGGAGCAATGCTGGTTTATGTGGAACTGCCTAGTTACGGCGCTTGGGAATTTGTTGATATTCCCGATCGATATGTATTTGATATATGTAACTGTATCTGTCTTTTATTTTGCAATCTCCTTGGAGAGTTTACTGTCATCGTCTTGGAGTGAGTCTTGGGGAAACCCTGTGCCAGAGTGAACGTGTCAGTGTGCTATCAAAATATATTAAAACGTACAGAAAGTTTCCCGTTGACCGTGGATTCGTTACAGAACCCAAGAATATTATTTAAAGCATTTGTTTACTTATTGTTTGTTATCTTAGTTAACCGATAAACTAATTATTTATCAAACTTTGTAAAGAAATATAATTTTATGTAAATACAACCTTTATTGAACATCATGATGGCAAATGCTAACGAAGATTCGTCTCGCGCTCGAAATCCAAACGACAATTCGACATACTATTACGTATTAACGTATAACGTTATATAATATTACTATATAACGTATAACGTTATATACTATTACTATATAACGCATAACGTTATATAATATTACTATATAACGTATAACGTTATATACTATTACTATATAACGCATAACGTTATATAATATTACTATATAACGTATAACGTTATATACTATTACTATAGAACGTATAACGTTATATACTATTACTACATAACGTATAACGTTATATACTTATACTATATAACGGATGACGTTATATACTATTACTATATAACGCATAGCGTTATATACTATTACTATATAACGTATAACGTTATATACTATTACTATATAACGCATAACGTTATATAATATTACTATATAACGTATAACGTTATATACTATTACTACATAACGTATAACGTTATATACTTATACTATATAACGGATGACGTTATATACTATTACTATATAACGCATAACGTTATATACTATTACTATATAACGTATAACGATATATACTATTACTTATTAACGTATAACGTTATATACTATTACTATATAACGTATAACGTTATATAATATTACTATATAACGCATAACGATATATACTATTACGTATTAACGTATAACGTTATATACTATTACCATATAACGTATAACGTTATATACTATTACTATATAACGTATAACGATATATACTATTCCGTACTATCGTATAACGTTATATACTATTACTGTATAACGCATAACGTTATATACTATTACGTGATAGCGTATAACGTTATATAGTATTACCATATCACGTATAACGTTGTATATTATTACGTACTAACGTATAACGTTATATACTATTGCTATATAACGTATAGCGTTATATACTATTACTATTTAACGTATAACGTTATATACTATTACTATATAACGTATAACGATATATACTATTACGTATTAACGTATAACGTTATATACTATTACGTATTAACGTATAACGTTAAATACTATTACTATATAACGTATAACGTTATATACTATTACTATATAACGTATAACGTTATATACTATTACTATATAACGTATAACGATATATACTATTACGTATTAACGTATAACGTTATATATTATTACTATATAACGTATAACGTTATATACCATTACTATATAACGTATAACGTTATATACTATTACTATATAACGCATAACGATATATACTATTCCGTACTATCGTATAACGTTATATACTATTACTATATAACGTATAACGATATATACTATTACGTATTAACGTATAACGATATATACTATTACGTATTAACGTATAACGTTATATACTATTACTATATAACGTATAACGTTATATACCATTACTATATAACGTATAACGTTATATACTATTACTATATAACGTATAACGTTATATACTATTACTATATAACGTATAACGTTATATAATATTACTATATAACGTTATACGTTATATAGTAATATTATATAACGCATAACGTTATATACTATTACGTATTAACGTATAACGTTATATACTATTGCTATATAACGTATAGCGTTATATACTATTACTATTTAACGTATAACGTTATATACTATTACTATATAACGTATAACGTTATGTACTATTACTATATAACGCATAACGTTATATAATATTACTATATAACGTTTAACGTTATATACTATTACTATATAACGTATAACGTTATATACTATTACTATATAACGTTTACCGTTATATACTATTACTATATAACGTATAACGTTATATACTATTACTATATAACGTATAACGTTATGTACTATTACGTATTAACGCATAACGTTATATAATATTACTATATAACGTTTAACGTTATATAATATTACTATATAACGTATAACGTTATATACTATTACTATATAACGTATAACGTTATATAATATTACTATATAACGTATAACGTTATATACTATTACTATGTAACGTATAACTTTATATACTATTACTATATAACGCATAACGTTATATAATATTACTATATAACGCATAACGTTATATAATATTACTATATAACGTATAACGTTATATACTATTACTACATAACGTATAACGTTATATACTTATACTATATAACGGATGACGTTATATACGATTACTATATAACGCATAACGTTATATACTATTACTATATAACGTATAACGTTATATACTATTACTATATAACGTATAACGTTATATACTATTACTATATAACGTATAACGTTATATACTATTACTATATAACGTATAACGATATATACTATTACGTATTAACGTATAACGTTATATACTATTACGTATTAACGTATAACGTTATATACTATTACTATATAACGTATAACGTTATATACTATTACTATATAACGTATAACGTTATATACTATTACTATATAACGTATAACATTATATACTATTACTATATAACGTATAACGTTATATACTATTACTATATAACGTATAACGATATATACTATTCCGTACTATCGTATAACGTTATATACTATTACTATATAACGTATAACGATATATACTATTACGTATTAACGTATAACGTTATATACTATTACTATATAACGTATAACGTTATATACCATTACTATATAACGTATAACGTTGTATACTATTACTATATAACGTATAACGTTATATACTATTACTATATAACGTATAACGTTATATACTATTACTATATAACGCATAACGTTATATACTATTACTATATAACGTATAACGATATATACTATTCCGTACTATCGTATAACGTTATATACTATTACTGTATAACGCATAACGTTATATACTATTACGTGATAGCGTATAACGTTATATAGTATTACCATATCACGTATAACGTTGTATATTATTACGTACTAACGTATAACGTTATATAGTATTACCATATCACGTATAACGTTGTATACTATTACGTAATAACGTATAACGTTATATACTATTACTATATAACGCATAACGTTATATACTATTACGTATTAACGTATAACGTTATATACTATTACTATATAACGTATAACGTTATATACTATTACTATTTAACGTATAACGTTATATACTATTACTATATAACGTATAACGTTATGTACTATTACTATATAACGCATAACGTTATATAATATTACTATATAACGTTTAACGTTATATACTATTACTATATAACGGATGACGTTATATACTATTACTATATAACGCATAACGTTATATACTATTACTACATAACGTATAACGTTATATACTTATACTATATAACGTATAACGTTATATACTATTACTATATAACGCATAACGTTATATATTATTACTATATAACGCATAACGTTATATAATATTACTATATAACGTATAACGTTATATACTATTACTATATAACGCATAACGTTATATACTATTACAATATAACGTATAACGTTATATACTATTACTATATAACGCATAACGTTATATACTATTACTATACAACGTATAACGTTATATACTATTACTATATAACGCATAACGTTATATACTATTACTACATAACGTATAACGTTATATACTTATACTATATAACGGATGACGTTATATACTATTACTATATAACGCATAACGTTATATACTATTACTACATAACGTATAACGTTATATAATATTACTATATAACGCATAACGTTATATACTATTACTATATAACGTGTAACGTTATATACTATTACTATATAACGCATAACGTTATATAATATTACTATATAACGTATAACGTTATATACTATTACTATATAACGTATAACGATATATATTATTACGTACTAACGTATAACGTTATATACTATTACTATATAACGTATAACGTTATATACTATTACTGTATAACGTATAACGTTCTATACTGTTACTATATAACGCATAACGTTATATAATATTACTATATAACGTTTAACGTTATATACTATTACTATATAACGGATGACGTTATATACTATTACTATATAACGCATAACGTTATATACTATTACTACATAACGTATAACGTTATATACTTATACTATATAACGTATAACGTTATATACTATTACTATATAACGCGTAACGTTATATATTATTACTATATAACGCATAACGTTATATAATATTACTATATAACGTATAACGTTATATACTATTACTATATAACGCATAACGTTATATACTATTACAATATAACGTATAACGTTATATACTATTACTATATAACGCATAACGTTATATACTATTACTATACAACGTATAACGTTATATACTATTACTATATAACGCATAACGTTATATACTATTACTACATAACGTATAACGTTATATACTTATACTATATAACGGATGACGTTATATACTATTACTATATAACGCATAACGTTATATACTATTACTACATAACGTATAACGTTATATAATATTACTATATAACGCATAACGTTATATACTATTACTATATAACGTGTAACGTTATATACTATTACTATATAACGCATAACGTTATATAATATTACTATATAACGTATAACGTTATATACTATTACTATATAACGTATAACGATATATATTATTACGTACTAACGTATAACGTTATATACTATTACTATATAACGTATAACGTTATATACTATTACTGTATAACGTATAACGTTCTATACTGTTACTATATAACGCATAACGTTATATAATATTACTATATAACGTATAACGTTATATACTATTACTCTATAACGTATAACGTTATATACTATTACTATATAACGTATAACGTTATATACTATTACTATATAACGTATAACGATATATACTATTCCGTACTATCGTATAACGTTATATACTATTACTATATAACGCATAACGTTATATACTATTACTATATAACGTATAACGTTATATACTATTACTATATAACGTATAACGTTATATACTATTACTATATAACGTATAACGTTATGTACTATTACGTATTAACGCATAACGTTATATAATATTACTATATAACGTTTAACGTTATATAATATTACTATATAACGTATAACGTTATATACTATTACTATATAACGTATAACGTTATATAATATTACTATATAACGTATAACGTTATATACTATTACTATGTAACGTATAACTTTATATACTATTACTATATAACGCATAACGTTATATAATATTACTATATAACGCATAACGTTATATAATATTACTATATAACGTATAACGTTATATACTATTACTACATAACGTATAACGTTATATACTTATACTATATAACGGATGACGTTATATACGATTACTATATAACGCATAACGTTATATACTATTACTATATAACGTATAACGTTATATACTATTACTATATAACGTATAACGTTATATACTATTACTATATAACGTATAACGTTATATACTATTACTATATAACGTATAACGATATATACTATTACGTATTAACGTATAACGTTATATACTATTACGTATTAACGTATAACGTTATATACTATTACTATATAACGTATAACGTTATATACTATTACTATATAACGTATAACGTTATATACTATTACTATATAACGTATAACATTATATACTATTACTATATAACGTATAACGTTATATACTATTACTATATAACGTATAACGATATATACTATTCCGTACTATCGTATAACGTTATATACTATTACTATATAACGTATAACGATATATACTATTACGTATTAACGTATAACGTTATATACTATTACTATATAACGTATAACGTTATATACCATTACTATATAACGTATAACGTTGTATACTATTACTATATAACGTATAACGTTATATACTATTACTATATAACGTATAACGTTATATACTATTACTATATAACGCATAACGTTATATACTATTACTATATAACGTATAACGATATATACTATTCCGTACTATCGTATAACGTTATATACTATTACTGTATAACGCATAACGTTATATACTATTACGTGATAGCGTATAACGTTATATAGTATTACCATATCACGTATAACGTTGTATATTATTACGTACTAACGTATAACGTTATATAGTATTACCATATCACGTATAACGTTGTATACTATTACGTAATAACGTATAACGTTATATACTATTACTATATAACGCATAACGTTATATACTATTACGTATTAACGTATAACGTTATATACTATTACTATATAACGTATAACGTTATATACTATTACTATTTAACGTATAACGTTATATACTATTACTATATAACGTATAACGTTATGTACTATTACTATATAACGCATAACGTTATATAGTATTACTATATAACGTTTAACGTTATATACTATTACTATATAACGGATGACGTTATATACTATTACTATATAACGCATAACGTTATATACTATTACTACATAACGTATAACGTTATATACTTATACTATATAACGTATAACGTTATATACTATTACTATATAACGCATAACGTTATATATTATTACTATATAACGCATAACGTTATATAATATTACTATATAACGTATAACGTTATATACTATTACTATATAACGCATAACGTTATATACTATTACAATATAACGTATAACGTTATATACTATTACTATATAACGCATAACGTTATATACTATTACTATACAACGTATAACGTTATATACTATTACTATATAACGCATAACGTTATATACTATTACTACATAACGTATAACGTTATATACTTATACTATATAACGGATGACGTTATATACTATTACTATATAACGCATAACGTTATATACTATTACTACATAACGTATAACGTTATATAATATTACTATATAACGCATAACGTTATATACTATTACTATATAACGTGTAACGTTATATACTATTACTATATAACGCATAACGTTATATAATATTACTATATAACGTATAACGTTATATACTATTACTATATAACGTATAACGATATATATTATTACGTACTAACGTATAACGTTATATACTATTACTATATAACGTATAACGTTATATACTATTACTGTATAACGTATAACGTTCTATACTGTTACTATATAACGCATAACGTTATATAATATTACTATATAACGTATAACGTTATATACTATTACTCTATAACGTATAACGTTATATACTATTACTATATAACGTATAACGTTATATACTATTACTATATAACGTATAACGATATATACTATTCCGTACTATCGTATAACGTTATATACTATTACTATATAACGCATAACGTTATATACTATTACTATATAACGTATAACGTTATATACTATTACTATATAACGCATAACGTTATATAATATTACTATATAACGTATAACGTTATATACTATTAGTATATAACGTTATACGTTATATAGTAATAGTATATAACGTATAACGTTATATACTATTACTATATAACGTATAACGTTATATACTATTACTATATAACGTATAACGATATATACTATTACGTATTAACGTATAACGTTATATACTATTACTATATAACGTATAACGTTATATACTATTACTATATAACGTATAACGTTATATACTATTACTATATAACGTATAACGTTATATACTATTACTATATAACGTATAACGATATATACTATTCCGTACTATCGTATAACGTTATATACTATTACTATATAACGTATAACGATATATACTATTACGTATTAACGTATAACGTTACATAATATTACGTATTAACGTATAACGTTATATACTATTACTATATAACGTATAACGTTATATACTATTACTATATAACGTATAACGTTATATACTATTACTATATAACGCATAACGTTATATACTATTACTATATAACGTATAACGATATATACTATTACGTATTAACGTATAACGTTATATACTATTACTATATAACGTATAACGTTATATACCATTACTATATAACGTATAACGTTGTATACTATTACTATATAACGTATAACGTTATATACTATTACCATATAACGTATAACGTTATATACTATTACTATATAACGCATAACGTCATATACTATTACTACATAACGTATAACGTTATATACTTATACTATATAACGGATGACGTTATATACTATTACTATATGACGCATAACGTTATATACTATTACTATATAACGTATAACGTTATATACTATTACTATATAACGTATAACGTTATATACTATTACTATATAACGTATAACGTTATATAGTATTACTATATAACGCATAACGTTATATACTATTACAATATAACGTATAACGTTATATACTATTACTATACAACGTATAACGTTATATACTATTACTCTATAACGTATAACGTTATATACTATTACTATATAACGTATAACGTTATATACTATTACTATATAACGTATAACGTTATATACTTATACTATATAACGTATAACGTTATATACTATTACTATATAACGTATAACGTTATATACTATTACTATATAACGTATAACGTTATATACTATTACTATATAACCTATAACGTTATATACTATTACTATATAACGTATAACGATATATATTATTACGAACTAACGTATAACGTTATATACTATTACTATATAACGTATAACGTTATATACTATTACTATATAACGTATAACGTTGTATACTGTTACTATATAACGCATAACGTTATATAATATTACTATATAACGTATAACGTTATATAATATTACTATATAACGTATAACGTTATATACTATTACTATATAACGTATAACGTTATATACTATTACTATATAACGTATAACATTATATACTATTACTATATAACGTATAACGATATATACTATTCCGTACTATCGTATAACGTTATATACTATTACGTATTAACGTATAACGTTATATACTATTACTATATAACGTATAACGTTATATACTATTACTATATAACGTATAACGTTATATACTATTACTATATAACGTATAACGTTATATACTATTACTATATAACGTATAACGTTATATACTATTACTATATAACGTATAACGATATATACTATTCCGTACTATCGTATAACGTTATATACTATTACTATATAACGTATAACGATATATACTATTACGTATTAACGTATAACGTTATATACTATTACTATATAACGTATAACGTTATATACCATTACTATATAACGTATAACGTTGTATACTATTACTATATAACGTATAACGTTATATACTATTACTATATAACGTATAACGTTATATACTTATACTATATAACGTATAACGTTATGTACTATTACTATATAACGCATAACGTTATATACTATTACTATATAACGTATAACGATATATACTATTACTATATATCGCATAACGTTATATAATATTACTATATAACGTATAACGTTATATACTATTACTACATAACGTATAACGTTATATACTTATACTATATAACGGATGACGTTATATACTATTACTATATAACGCATAACGTTATATACTATTACTATATAACGTATAACGATATATACTATTACGTATTAACGTATAACGTTATATACTATTACCATATAACGTATAACGTTATATACTATTACTATATAACGTATAACGATATATACTATTCCGTACTATCGTATAACGTTATATACTATTACTGTATAACGCATAACGTTATATACTATTACGTGATAGCGTATAACGTTATATAGTATTACCATATCACGTATAACGTTGTATATTATTACGTACTAACGTATAACGTTATATAGTATTACCATATCACGTATAACGTTGTATACTATTACGTAATAACGTATAACGTTATATACTATTACTATATAACGCATAACGTTATATACTATTACGTATTAACGTATAACGTTATATACTATTACTATATAACGTATAACGTTATATACTATTACTATTTAACGTATAACGTTATATACTATTACTATATAACGTATAACGTTATGTACTATTACTATATAACGCATAACGTTATATAATATTACTATATAACGTTTAACGTTATATACTATTACTATATAACGGATGACGTTATATACTATTACTATATAACGCATAACGTTATATACTATTACTATATAACGTATAACGTTATATACTATTACTATATAACGTATAACGTTATATACTATTACTATATAACGCATAACGTTATATAGTAATAGTATATAACGTTATACGTTATATAGTAATATACGTTATATAGTAATATAATATTACTATATAACGCATAACGTTATATAATATTACTATATAACGTATAACGTTATATACTATTACTATATAACGCATAACGTTATATACTATTACAATATAACGTATAACGTTATATACTATTACTATATAACGCATAACGTTATATACTATTACTATACAACGTATAACGTTATATACTATTACTATATAACGCATAACGTTATATACTATTACTACATAACGTATAACGTTATATACTTATACTATATAACGGATGACGTTATATACTATTACTATATAACGCATAACGTTATATACTATTACTACATAACGTATAACGTTATATAATATTACTATATAACGCATAACGTTATATACTATTACTATATAACGTGTAACGTTATATACTATTACTATATAACGCATAACGTTATATAATATTACTATATAACGTATAACGTTATATACTATTACTATATAACGTATAACGATATATATTATTACGTACTAACGTATAACGTTTTATACTATTACTATATAACGTATAACGTTATATACTATTACTGTATAACGTATAACGTTCTATACTGTTACTATATAACGCATAACGTTATATAATATTACTATATAACGTATAACGTTATATACTATTACTCTATAACGTATAACGTTATATACTATTACTATATAACGTATAACGTTATATACTATTACTATATAACCTATAACGATATATACTATTCCGTACTATCGTATAACGTTATATACTATTACTATATAACGCATAACGTTATATACTATTACTATATAACGTATAACGTTATATACTATTACTATATAACGCATAACGTTATATAATATTACTATATAACGTATAACGTTATATACTATTAGTATATAACGTATAACGTTATATACTATTACTATGTAACGTATAACGTTATATACTATTACTATATAACGTATAACGATATATACTATTACGTATTAACGTATAACGTTATATACTATTACTATATAACGTATAACGTTATATACTATTACTATATAACGTATAACGTTATATACTATTACTATATAACGTATAACGTTATATACTATTACTATATAACGTATAACGATATATACTATTCCGTACTATCGTATAACGTTATATACTATTACTATATAACGTATAACGATATATACTATTACGTATTGACGTATAACGTTACATAATATTACGTATTAACGTATAACGTTATATACTATTACTATATAACCTATAACGTTATATACTATTACTATATAACGTATAACGATATATATTATTACGAACTAACGTATAACGTTATATACTATTACTATATAACGTATAACGTTATATACTATTACTATATAACGTATAACGTTGTATACTGTTACTATATAACGCATAACGTTATATACTATTACTATATAACGTATAACGATATATACTATTACGTATTAACGTATAACTTTATATACTATTACTATATAACGCATAACATTATATAATATTACTATATAACGTATAACGTTATATACTATTACTATATAACTTATAACGTTATATACTTATACTATATAACGTATAACGTTATATACTATTACTATATAACGTATAACGTTATATACTATTACTATATAACGTATAACGTTATATACTATTACTATATAACGTATAACGATATATACTATTCCGTACTATCGTATAACGTTATATACTATTACTATATAACGTATAACGATATATACTATTCCGTACTATCGTATAACGTTATATACTATTACTATATAACGTATAACGTTATATACTATTACTATATAACGTATAACGTTGTATACTGTTACTATATAACGCATAACGTTATATACTATTACTATATAACGTATAACGTTATATACTATTACGTATTAACGTATAACGTTATATACTATTACTATATAACGTACAACGTTATATACTATTACTATTTAACGTATAACGTTATATACTATTACTATATAACGTATAACGTTATATACTATTACTATATAACGTATAACGTTATATACTATTACTGTATAACGTATAACGTTCTATACTGTTACTATATAACGCATAACGTTATATAATATTACTATATAACGTATAACGTTATATACTATTACTATATAACGTATAACGTTATATACTATTACTATATAACGTATAACGTTATATACTATTACTATATAACGTATAACGATATATACTATTCCGTACTATCGTATAACGTTATATACTATTACTATATAACGCATAACGTTATATACTATTACTATATAACGTATAACGTTATATACTATTACTATATAACGCATAACGTTATATAGTAATAGTATATAACGTTATACGTTATATACTATTAGTATATAACGTATAACGTTATATACTATTACTATATAACGTATAACGTTATATAATATTACTATATAACGTATAACGTTATATACTATTACTATATAACGCATAACGTTATATAATATTACTATATAACGTATAACGTTATATACTATTACTATATAACGCATAACGTTATATAATATTACTATATAACGTATAACGTTATATACTATTACTATAGAACGTATAACGTTATATACTATTACTACATAACGTATAACGTTATATACTTATACTATATAACGGATGACGTTATATACTATTACTATATAACGCATAGCGTTATATACTATTACTATATAACGTATAACGTTATATACTATTACGTGATAGCGTATAACGTTATATAATATTACTATATAACGTATAACGTTATATACTATTACTACATAACGTATAACGTTATATACTTATACTATATAACGGATGACGTTATATACTATTACTATATAACGCATAACGTTATATACTATTACTATATAACGTATAACGATATATACTATTACTTATTAACGTATAACGTTATATACTATTACTATATAACGTATAACGTTATATAATATTACTATATAACGCATAACGATATATACTATTACGTATTAACGTATAACGTTATATACTATTACCATATAACGTATAACGTTATATACTATTACTATATAACGTATAACGATATATACTATTCCGTACTATCGTATAACGTTATATACTATTACTGTATAACGCATAACGTTATATACTATTACGTGATAGCGTATAACGTTATATAGTATTACCATATCACGTATAACGTTGTATATTATTACGTACTAACGTATAACGTTATATACTATTGCTATATAACGTATAGCGTTATATACTATTACTATTTAACGTATAACGTTATATACTATTACTATATAACGTATAACGATATATACTATTACGTATTAACGTATAACGTTATATACTATTACGTATTAACGTATAACGTTAAATACTATTACTATATAACGTATAACGTTATATACTATTACTATATAACGTATAACGTTATATACTATTACTATATAACGTATAACGATATATACTATTACGTATTAACGTATAACGTTATATATTATTACTATATAACGTATAACGTTATATACCATTACTATATAACGTATAACGTTATATACTATTACTATATAACGCATAACGATATATACTATTCCGTACTATCGTATAACGTTATATACTATTACTATATAACGTATAACGATATATACTATTACGTATTAACGTATAACGATATATACTATTACGTATTAACGTATAACGTTATATACTATTACTATATAACGTATAACGTTATATACCATTACTATATAACGTATAACGTTATATACTATTACTATATAACGTATAACGTTATATACTATTACTATATAACGTATAACGTTATATAATATTACTATATAACGTTATACGTTATATAGTAATATTATATAACGCATAACGTTATATACTATTACGTATTAACGTATAACGTTATATACTATTGCTATATAACGTATAGCGTTATATACTATTACTATTTAACGTATAACGTTATATACTATTACTATATAACGTATAACGTTATGTACTATTACTATATAACGCATAACGTTATATAATATTACTATATAACGTTTAACGTTATATACTATTACTATATAACGTATAACGTTATATACTATTACTATATAACGTTTACCGTTATATACTATTACTATATAACGTATAACGTTATATACTATTACTATATAACGTATAACGTTATGTACTATTACGTATTAACGCATAACGTTATATAATATTACTATATAACGTTTAACGTTATATAATATTACTATATAACGTATAACGTTATATACTATTACTATATAACGTATAACGTTATATAATATTACTATATAACGTATAACGTTATATACTATTACTATGTAACGTATAACTTTATATACTATTACTATATAACGCATAACGTTATATAATATTACTATATAACGCATAACGTTATATAATATTACTATATAACGTATAACGTTATATACTATTACTACATAACGTATAACGTTATATACTTATACTATATAACGGATGACGTTATATACGATTACTATATAACGCATAACGTTATATACTATTACTATATAACGTATAACGTTATATACTATTACTATATAACGTATAACGTTATATACTATTACTATATAACGTATAACGTTATATACTATTACTATATAACGTATAACGATATATACTATTACGTATTAACGTATAACGTTATATACTATTACGTATTAACGTATAACGTTATATACTATTACTATATAACGTATAACGTTATATACTATTACTATATAACGTATAACGTTATATACTATTACTATATAACGTATAACATTATATACTATTACTATATAACGTATAACGTTATATACTATTACTATATAACGTATAACGATATATACTATTCCGTACTATCGTATAACGTTATATACTATTACTATATAACGTATAACGATATATACTATTACGTATTAACGTATAACGTTATATACTATTACTATATAACGTATAACGTTATATACCATTACTATATAACGTATAACGTTGTATACTATTACTATATAACGTATAACGTTATATACTATTACTATATAACGTATAACGTTATATACTATTACTATATAACGCATAACGTTATATACTATTACTATATAACGTATAACGATATATACTATTCCGTACTATCGTATAACGTTATATACTATTACTGTATAACGCATAACGTTATATACTATTACGTGATAGCGTATAACGTTATATAGTATTACCATATCACGTATAACGTTGTATATTATTACGTACTAACGTATAACGTTATATAGTATTACCATATCACGTATAACGTTGTATACTATTACGTAATAACGTATAACGTTATATACTATTACTATATAACGCATAACGTTATATACTATTACGTATTAACGTATAACGTTATATACTATTACTATATAACGTATAACGTTATATACTATTACTATTTAACGTATAACGTTATATACTATTACTATATAACGTATAACGTTATGTACTATTACTATATAACGCATAACGTTATATAATATTACTATATAACGTTTAACGTTATATACTATTACTATATAACGGATGACGTTATATACTATTACTATATAACGCATAACGTTATATACTATTACTACATAACGTATAACGTTATATACTTATACTATATAACGTATAACGTTATATACTATTACTATATAACGCATAACGTTATATATTATTACTATATAACGCATAACGTTATATAATATTACTATATAACGTATAACGTTATATACTATTACTATATAACGCATAACGTTATATACTATTACAATATAACGTATAACGTTATATACTATTACTATATAACGCATAACGTTATATACTATTACTATACAACGTATAACGTTATATACTATTACTATATAACGCATAACGTTATATACTATTACTACATAACGTATAACGTTATATACTTATACTATATAACGGATGACGTTATATACTATTACTATATAACGCATAACGTTATATACTATTACTACATAACGTATAACGTTATATAATATTACTATATAACGCATAACGTTATATAATATTACTATATAACGTATAACGTTATATACTATTACTATATAACGTATAACGATATATATTATTACGTACTAACGTATAACGTTATATACTATTACTATATAACGTATAACGTTATATACTATTACTGTATAACGTATAACGTTCTATACTGTTACTATATAACGCATAACGTTATATAATATTACTATATAACGTATAACGTTATATACTATTACTCTATAACGTATAACGTTATATACTATTACTATATAACGTATAACGTTATATACTATTACTATATAACGTATAACGATATATACTATTCCGTACTATCGTATAACGTTATATACTATTACTATATAACGCATAACGTTATATACTATTACTATATAACGTATAACGTTATATACTATTACTATGTAACGCATAACGTTATATAATATTACTATATAACGTATAACGTTATATACTATTAGTATATAACGTATAACGTTATATACTATTAGTATATAACGTATAACGTTATATACTATTACTATATAACGTATAACGTTATATACTATTACTATATAACGTATAACGATATATACTATTACGTATTAACGTATAACGTTATATACTATTACTATATAACGTATAACGTTATATACTATTACTATATAACGTATAACGTTATATACTATTACTATATAACGTATAACGTTATATACTATTACTATATAACGTATAACGATATATACTATTCCGTACTATCGTATAACGTTATATACTATTACTATATAACGTATAACGATATATACTATTACGTATTAACGTATAACGTTACATAATATTACGTATTAACGTATAACGTTATATACTATTACTATATAACGTATAACGTTATATACTATTACTATATAACGTATAACGTTATATACTATTACTATATAACGCATAACGTTATATACTATTACTATATAACGTATAACGATATATACTATTACGTATTAACGTATAACGTTATATACTATTACTATATAACGTATAACGTTATATACCATTACTATATAACGTATAACGTTGTATACTATTACTATATAACGTATAACGTTATATACTATTACCATATAACGTATAACGTTATATACTATTACTATATAACGCATAACGTCATATACTATTACTACATAACGTATAACGTTATATACTTATACTATATAACGGATGACGTTATATACTATTACTATATGACGCATAACGTTATATACTATTACTATATAACGTATAACGTTATATACTATTACTATATAACGTATAACGTTATATACTATTACTATATAACGTATAACGTTATATAGTAATACTATATAACGTATAACGTTATATACTATTACAATATAACGTATAACGTTATATACTATTACTATACAACGTATAACGTTATATACTATTACTCTATAACGTATAACGTTATATACTATTACTATATAACGTATAACGTTATATACTATTACTATATAACGTATAACGTTATATACTTATACTATATAACGTATAACGTTATATACTATTACTATATAACGTATAACGTTATATACTATTACTATATAACGTATAACGTTATATACTATTACTATATAACCTATAACGTTATATACTATTACTATATAACGTATAACGATATATATTATTACGAACTAACGTATAACGTTATATACTATTACTATATAACGTATAACGTTATATACTATTACTATATAACGTATAACGTTGTATACTGTTACTATATAACGCATAACGTTATATAATATTACTATATAACGTATAACGTTATATACTATTACTATATAACGTATAACGTTATATACTATTACTATATAACGTATAACATTATATACTATTACTATATAACGTATAACGATATATACTATTCCGTACTATCGTATAACGTTATATACTATTACGTATTAACGTATAACGTTATATACTATTACTATATAACGTATAACGTTATATACTATTACTATATAACGTATAACGTTATATACTATTACTATATAACGTATAACGTTATATACTATTACTATATAACGTATAACGTTATATACTATTACTATATAACGTATAACGATATATACTATTCCGTACTATCGTATAACGTTATATACTATTACTATATAACGTATAACGATATATACTATTACGTATTAACGTATAACGTTATATACTATTACTATATAACGTATAACGTTATATACCATTACTATATAACGTATAACGTTGTATACTATTACTATATAACGTATAACGTTATATACTATTACTATATAACGTATAACGTTATATACTTATACTATATAACGTATAACGTTATGTACTATTACTATATAACGCATAACGTTATATACTATTACTATATAACGTATAACGATATATACTATTACTATATATCGCATAACGTTATATAATATTACTATATAACGTATAACGTTATATACTATTACTACATAACGTATAACGTTATATACTTATACTATATAACGGATGACGTTATATACTATTACTATATAACGCATAACGTTATATACTATTACTATATAACGTATAACGATATATACTATTACGTATTAACGTATAACGTTATATACTATTACCATATAACGTATAACGTTATATACTATTACTATATAACGTATAACGATATATACTATTCCGTACTATCGTATAACGTTATATACTATTACTGTATAACGCATAACGTTATATACTATTACGTGATAGCGTATAACGTTATATAGTATTACCATATCACGTATAACGTTGTATATTATTACGTACTAACGTATAACGTTATATAGTATTACCATATCACGTATAACGTTGTATACTATTACGTAATAACGTATAACGTTATATACTATTACTATATAACGCATAACGTTATATACTATTACGTATTAACGTATAACGTTATATACTATTACTATATAACGTATAACGTTATATACTATTACTATTTAACGTATAACGTTATATACTATTACTATATAACGTATAACGTTATGTACTATTACTATATAACGCATAACGTTATATAATATTACTATATAACGTTTAACGTTATATACTATTACTATATAACGGATGACGTTATATACTATTACTATATAACGCATAACGTTATATACTATTACTATATAACGTATAACGTTATATACTATTACTATATAACGTATAACGTTATATACTATTACTATATAACGCATAACGTTATATAGTAATAGTATATAACGTTATACGTTATATAGTAATATACGTTATATAGTAATATAATATTACTATATAACGCATAACGTTATATAATATTACTATATAACGTATAACGTTATATACTATTACTATATAACGCATAACGTTATATACTATTACAATATAACGTATAACGTTATATACTATTACTATATAACGCATAACGTTATATACTATTACTATACAACGTATAACGTTATATACTATTACTATATAACGCATAACGTTATATACTATTACTACATAACGTATAACGTTATATACTTATACTATATAACGGATGACGTTATATACTATTACTATATAACGCATAACGTTATATACTATTACTACATAACGTATAACGTTATATAATATTACTATATAACGCATAACGTTATATACTATTACTATATAACGTGTAACGTTATATACTATTACTATATAACGCATAACGTTATATAATATTACTATATAACGTATAACGTTATATACTATTACTATATAACGTATAACGATATATATTATTACGTACTAACGTATAACGTTTTATACTATTACTATATAACGTATAACGTTATATACTATTACTGTATAACGTATAACGTTCTATACTGTTACTATATAACGCATAACGTTATATAATATTACTATATAACGTATAACGTTATATACTATTACTCTATAACGTATAACGTTATATACTATTACTATATAACGTATAACGTTATATACTATTACTATATAACCTATAACGATATATACTATTCCGTACTATCGTATAACGTTATATACTATTACTATATAACGCATAACGTTATATACTATTACTATATAACGTATAACGTTATATACTATTACTATATAACGCATAACGTTATATAATATTACTATATAACGTATAACGTTATATACTATTAGTATATAACGTATAACGTTATATACTATTACTATGTAACGTATAACGTTATATACTATTACTATATAACGTATAACGATATATACTATTACGTATTAACGTATAACGTTATATACTATTACTATATAACGTATAACGTTATATACTATTACTATATAACGTATAACGTTATATACTATTACTATATAACGTATAACGTTATATACTATTACTATATAACGTATAACGATATATACTATTCCGTACTATCGTATAACGTTATATACTATTACTATATAACGTATAACGATATATACTATTACGTATTGACGTATAACGTTACATAATATTACGTATTAACGTATAACGTTATATACTATTACTATATAACCTATAACGTTATATACTATTACTATATAACGTATAACGATATATATTATTACGAACTAACGTATAACGTTATATACTATTACTATATAACGTATAACGTTATATACTATTACTATATAACGTATAACGTTGTATACTGTTACTATATAACGCATAACGTTATATACTATTACTATATAACGTATAACGATATATACTATTACGTATTAACGTATAACTTTATATACTATTACTATATAACGCATAACATTATATAATATTACTATATAACGTATAACGTTATATACTATTACTATATAACTTATAACGTTATATACTTATACTATATAACGTATAACGTTATATACTATTACTATATAACGTATAACGTTATATACTATTACTATATAACGTATAACGTTATATACTATTACTATATAACGTATAACGATATATACTATTCCGTACTATCGTATAACGTTATATACTATTACTATATAACGTATAACGATATATACTATTCCGTACTATCGTATAACGTTATATACTATTACTATATAACGTATAACGTTATATACTATTACTATATAACGTATAACGTTGTATACTGTTACTATATAACGCATAACGTTATATACTATTACTATATAACGTATAACGTTATATACTATTACGTATTAACGTATAACGTTATATACTATTACTATATAACGTACAACGTTATATACTATTACTATTTAACGTATAACGTTATATACTATTACTATATAACGTATAACGTTATATACTATTACTATATAACGTATAACGTTATATACTATTACTGTATAACGTATAACGTTCTATACTGTTACTATATAACGCATAACGTTATATAATATTACTATATAACGTATAACGTTATATACTATTACTATATAACGTATAACGTTATATACTATTACTATATAACGTATAACGTTATATACTATTACTATATAACGTATAACGATATATACTATTCCGTACTATCGTATAACGTTATATACTATTACTATATAACGCATAACGTTATATACTATTACTATATAACGTATAACGTTATATACTATTACTATATAACGCATAACGTTATATAGTAATAGTATATAACGTATAACGTTATATACTATTAGTATATAACGTATAACGTTATATACTATTACTATATAACGTATAACGTTATATACTATTACTATATAACGTATAACGATATATACTATTACGTATTAACGTATAACGTTATATACTATTACTATATAACGCATAACGTTATATACTATTACTATATAACGTATAACGTTATATACTATTACTATATAACGCATAACGTTATATAGTATTACTATATAACGTATAACGTTATATACTATTACCATATAACGTATAACGTTATATACTATTACTATATAACGCATAACGTCATATACTATTACTACATAACGTATAACGTTATATACTTATACTATATAACGGATGACGTTATATACTATTACTATATGACGCATAACGTTATATACTATTACTATATAACGTATAACGTTATATACTATTACTATATAACGTATAACGTTATATACTATTACTATATAACGTATAACGTTATATAGTATTACTATATAACGCATAACGTTATATACTATTACAATATAACGTATAACGTTATATACTATTACTATACAACGTATAACGTTATATACTATTACTCTATAACGTATAACGTTATATACTATTACTATATAACGTATAACGTTATATACTATTACTATATAACGTATAACGTTATATACTTATACTATATAACGTATAACGTTATATACTATTACTATATAACGTATAACGTTATATACTATTACTATATAACGTATAACGTTATATACTATTACTATATAACCTATAACGTTATATACTATTACTATATAACGTATAACGATATATATTATTACGAACTAACGTATAACGTTATATACTATTACTATATAACGTATAACGTTATATACTATTACTATATAACGTATAACGTTGTATACTGTTACTATATAACGCATAACGTTATATAATATTACTATATAACGTATAACGTTATATACTATTACTATATAACGTATAACGTTATATACTATTACTATATAACGTATAACATTATATACTATTACTATATAACGTATAACGATATATACTATTCCGTACTATCGTATAACGTTATATACTATTACGTATTAACGTATAACGTTATATACTATTACTATATAACGTATAACGTTATATACTATTACTATATAACGTATAACGTTATATACTATTACTATATAACGTATAACGTTATATACTATTACTATATAACGTATAACGCTATATACTATTACTATATAACGTATAACGATATATACTATTCCGTACTATCGTATAACGTTATATACTATTACTATATAACGTATAACGATATATACTATTACGTATTAACGTATAACGTTATATACTATTACTATATAACGTATAACGTTATATACCATTACTATATAACGTATAACGTTGTATACTATTACTATATAACGTATAACGTTATATACTATTACTATATAACGTATAACGTTATATACTTATACTATATAACGTATAACGTTATGTACTATTACTATATAACGCATAACGTTATATACTATTACTATATAACGTATAACGATATATACTATTACTATATAACGCATAACGTTATATAATATTACTATATAACGTATAACGTTATATACTATTACTACATAACGTATAACGTTATATACTTATACTATATAACGTATAACGATATATACTATTACTATATAACGCATAACGTTATATAATATTACTATATAACGTATAACGTTATATACTATTACTACATAACGTATAACGTTATATACTATTACTATATAACGTATAACGTTATATACTATTACTATATAACGTATAACATTATATACTATTACTATATAACGTATAACGATATATACTATTCCGTACTATCGTATAACGTTATATACTATTACGTGATAGCGTATAACGTTATATAGTATTACCATATCACGTATAACGTTGTATATTATTACGTACTAACGTATAACGTTATATAGTATTACCATATCACGTATAACGTTGTATACTATTACGTAATAACGTATAGCGTTATATACTATTACTATATAACGCATAACGTTATATACTATTACGTATTAACGTATAACGTTATATACTATTACTATATAACGTATAACGTTATATACTATTACTATTTAACGTATAACGTTATATACTATTACTATATAACGTATAACGTTATGTACTATTACTATATAACGCATAACGTTATATAATATTACTATATAACGTTTAACGTTATATACTGTTACTATATAACGGATGACGTTATATACTATTACTATATAACGCATAACGTTATATATTATTACTACATAACGTATAACGTTATATACTTAAACTATATAACGTATAACGTTATATACTATTACTATATAACGCATAACGTTATATAATATTACTATATAACGCATAACGTTATATAATATTACTATATAACGTATAACGTTATATACTATTACTATATAACGCATAACGTTATATACTATTACAATATAACGTATAACGTTATATACTATTACTATATAACGCATAACGTTATATACTATTACTATACAACGTATAACGTTATATACTATTACTATATAACGCATAACGTTATATACTATTACTACATAACGTATAACGTTATATACTTATACTATATAACGGATGACGTTATATACTATTACTATATAACGCATAACGTTATATACTATTACTACATAACGTATAACGTTATATAATATTACTATATAACGCATAACGTTATATACTATTACTATATAACGTGTAACGTTATATACTATTACTATATAACGCATAACGTTATATAATATTACTATATAACGTATAACGTTATATACTATTACTATATAACGTATAACGATATATATTATTACGTACTAACGTATAACGTTTTATACTATTACTATATAACGTATAACGTTATATACTATTACTGTATAACGTATAACGTTCTATACTGTTACTATATAACGCATAACGTTATATAATATTACTATATAACGTATAACGTTATATACTATTACTCTATAACGTATAACGTTATATACTATTACTATATAACGTATAACGTTATATACTATTACTATATAACGTATAACGATATATACTATTCCGTACTATCGTATAACGTTATATACTATTACTATATAACGCATAACGTTATATACTATTACTATATAACGTATAACGTTATATACTATTACTATATAACGCATAACGTTATATAATATTACTATATAACGTATAACGTTATATACTATTAGTATATAACGTATAACGTTATATACTATTACTATGTAACGTATAACGTTATATACTATTACTATATAACGTATAACGATATATACTATTACTATATAACGTATAACGTTATATACTATTACTATATAACGTATAACGTTATATAGTATTACTATATAACGCATAACGTTATATACTATTACAATATAACGTATAACGTTATATACTATTACTATACAACGTATAACGTTATATACTATTACTATACAACGTATAACGTTATATACTATTACTCTATAACGTATAACGTTATATACTATTACTATATAACGTATAACGTTATATACTATTACTATATAACGTATAACGTTATATACTTATACTATATAACGGATGACGTTATATACTATTACTATATAACGCATAACGTTATATACTATTACTATATAACGTATAACGATATATACTATTACTATATAACGTATAACGTTATATACTATTACTATATAACGTATAACGTTATATAGTATTACTATATAACGCATAACGTTATATACTATTACAATATAACGTATAACGTTATATACTATTACTATACAACGTATAACGTTATATACTATTACTCTATAACGTATAACGTTATATACTATTACTATATAACGTATAACGTTATATACTATTACTATATAACGTATAACGTTATATACTTATACTATATAACGGATGACGTTATATACTATTACTATATAACGCATAACGTTATATACTATTACTATATAACGTATAACGATATATACTATTCCGTACTATCGTATAACGTTATATACTATTACTGTATAACGCATAACGTTATATACTATTACGTGATAGCGTATAACGTTATATAGTATTACCATATCACGTATAACGTTGTATATTATTACGTACTAACGTATAACGTTATATAGTATTACCATATCACGTATAACGTTGTATACTATTACGTAATAACGTATAACGTTATATACTATTACTACATAACGTATAACGTTATATACTTATACTATATAACGTATAACGATATATACTATTACTATATAACGCATAACGTTATATAATATTACTATATAACGTATAACGTTATATACTATTACTACATAACGTATAACGTTATATACTATTACTATATAACGTATAACGTTATATACTATTACTATATAACGTATAACATTATATACTATTACTATATAACGTATAACGATATATACTATTCCGTACTATCGTATAACGTTATATACTATTACGTGATAGCGTATAACGTTATATAGTATTACCATATCACGTATAACGTTGTATATTATTACGTACTAACGTATAACGTTATATAGTATTACCATATCACGTATAACGTTGTATACTATTACGTAATAACGTATAGCGTTATATACTATTACTATATAACGCATAACGTTATATACTATTACGTATTAACGTATAACGTTATATACTATTACTATATAACGTATAACGTTATATACTATTACTATTTAACGTATAACGTTATATACTATTACTATATAACGTATAACGTTATGTACTATTACTATATAACGCATAACGTTATATAATATTACTATATAACGTTTAACGTTATATACTGTTACTATATAACGGATGACGTTATATACTATTACTATATAACGCATAACGTTATATATTATTACTACATAACGTATAACGTTATATACTTAAACTATATAACGTATAACGTTATATACTATTACTATATAACGCATAACGTTATATAATATTACTATATAACGCATAACGTTATATAATATTACTATATAACGTATAACGTTATATACTATTACTATATAACGCATAACGTTATATACTATTACAATATAACGTATAACGTTATATACTATTACTATATAACGCATAACGTTATATACTATTACTATACAACGTATAACGTTATATACTATTACTATATAACGCATAACGTTATATACTATTACTACATAACGTATAACGTTATATACTTATACTATATAACGGATGACGTTATATACTATTACTATATAACGCATAACGTTATATACTATTACTACATAACGTATAACGTTATATAATATTACTATATAACGCATAACGTTATATACTATTACTATATAACGTGTAACGTTATATACTATTACTATATAACGCATAACGTTATATAATATTACTATATAACGTATAACGTTATATACTATTACTATATAACGTATAACGATATATATTATTACGTACTAACGTATAACGTTTTATACTATTACTATATAACGTATAACGTTATATACTATTACTGTATAACGTATAACGTTCTATACTGTTACTATATAACGCATAACGTTATATAATATTACTATATAACGTATAACGTTATATACTATTACTCTATAACGTATAACGTTATATACTATTACTATATAACGTATAACGTTATATACTATTACTATATAACGTATAACGATATATACTATTCCGTACTATCGTATAACGTTATATACTATTACTATATAACGCATAACGTTATATACTATTACTATATAACGTATAACGTTATATACTATTACTATATAACGCATAACGTTATATAATATTACTATATAACGTATAACGTTATATACTATTAGTATATAACGTATAACGTTATATACTATTACTATGTAACGTATAACGTTATATACTATTACTATATAACGTATAACGATATATACTATTACGTATTAACGTATAACGTTATATACTATTACTATATAACGTATAACGTTATATACTATTACTATATAACGTATAACGTTATATACTATTACTATATAACGTATAACGTTATATACTATTACTATATAACGTATAACGATATATACTATTCCGTACTATCGTATAACGTTATATACTATTACTATATAACGTATAACGATATATACTATTACGTATTGACGTATAACGTTACATAATATTACGTATTAACGTATAACGTTATATACTATTACTATATAACGTATAACGTTATATACTATTACTATATAACGTATAACGTTATATACTATTACTATATAACGCATAACGTTATATACTATTACTATATAACGTATAACGATATATACTATTACGTATTAAAGTATAACGTTATATACTATTACTATATAACGTATAACGTTATATACCATTACTATATAACGTATAACGTTGTATACTATTACTATATAACGTATAACGTTATATAGTATTACCATATAACGTATAACGTTATATACTATTACTATATAACGCATAACGTCATATACTATTACTACATAACGTATAACGTTATATACTTATACTATATAACGGATGACGTTATATACTATTACTATATGACGCATAACGTTATATACTATTACTATATAACGTATAACGTTATATACTATTACTATATAACGTATAACGTTATATACTATTACTCTATAACGTATAACGTTATATACTATTACTATATAACGTATAACGTTATATACTATTACTATATAACGTATAACGTTATATACTTATACTATATAACGTATAACGTTATATACTATTACTATATAACGTATAACGTTATATACTATTACTATATAACGTATAACGTTATATACTATTACTATATAACCTATAACGTTATATACTATTACTATATAACGTATAACGATATATATTATTACGAACTAACGTATAACGTTATATACTATTACTATATAACGTATAACGTTATATACTATTACTATATAACGTATATCGTTGTATACTGTTACTATATAACGCATAACGTTATATAATATTACTATATAACGTATAACGTTATATACTATTACTATATAACGTATAACGTTATATACTATTACTATATAACGTATAACGTTATATACTATTACTATATAACGTATAACGATATATACTATTCCGCACTATCGTATAACGTTATATACTATTACTATATAGCGCATAACGTTATATACTATTACTATATAACGTATAACGATATATACTATTACGTATTAACGTATAACTTTATATACTATTACTATATAACGCATAACATTATATAATATTACTATATAACGTATAACGTTATATACTATTACTATATAACGTATAACGATATATACTATTCCGTACTATCGTATAACGTTATATACTATTACTATATAACGCATAACGTTATATACTATTACTATATAACGTATAACGATATACACTATTACGTATTAACGTATAACTTTATATACTATTACTATATAACGCATAACGTTATGTAATATTACTATATAACGTATAACGTTATATACTATTACTATATAACGTATAACGTTATATACTTATACTATATAACGGATGACGTTATATACTATTACTATATGACGCATAACGTTATATACTATTACTATATACCGTATAACGATATATACTATTACGTATTAACGTATAACGTTACATAATATTACGTATTAACGTATAACGTTATATACTATTACTATATAACGTATAACGTTATATACTATTACTATATAACGTATAACGTTATATACTATTACAATATAACGTATAACGTTATATACTATTACTATACAACGTATAACGTTATATACTATTACTCTATAACGTATAACGTTATATACTATTACTATATAACGTATAACGTTATATACTATTACTATATAACCTATAACGTTATATACTATTACTATATAACGTATAACGATATATATTATTACGAACTAACGTATAACGTTATATACTATTACTATATAACGTATAACGTTATATACTATTACTATATAACGTATAACGTTGTATACTGTTACTATATAACGCATAACGTTATATAATATTACTATATAACTTATAACGTTATATACTATTACTATATAACGTATAACGTTATATACTATTACTATATAACGTATAACGTTATATACTATTACTATATAACGTATAACGATATATACTATTCCGTACTATCGTATAACGTTATATACTATTACTATATAACGCATAACGTTATATACTATTACTATATAACGTATAACGATATATACTATTACGTATTAACGTATAACTTTATATACTATTACTATATAACGCATAACATTATATAATATTACTATATAACGTATAACGTTATATACTATTACTATATAACGTATAACGTTATATACTTATACTATATAACGTATAACGTTATATACTATTACTATATAACGTATAACGTTATATACTATTACTATATAACGTATAACGTTATATACTATTACGTATTAACGTATAACGTTATATACTATTACTATATAACGTACAACGTTATATACTATTACTATTTAACGTATAACGTTATATACTATTACTATATAACGTATAACGTTATATACTATTACTATATAACGTATAACGATATATACTATTCCGTACTATCGTATAACGTTATATACTATTACTATATAACGTATAACGATATATACTATTCCGTACTATCGTATAACGTTATATACTATTACTATATAACGCATAACGTTATATACTATTACTATATAACGTATAACGATATACACTATTACGTATTAACGTATAACTTTATATACTATTACTATATAACGCATAACGTTATATAATATTACTATATAACGTATAACGTTATATACTATTACTATATAACGTATAACGTTATATACTATTACGTATTAACGTATAACGTTATATACTATTACTATATAACGTACAACGTTATATACTATTACTATTTAACGTATAACGTTATATACTATTACTATATACCGTATAACGATATATACTATTACGTATTAACGTATAACGTTATATACTATTACTATATAACGTACAACGTTATATACTATTACTATATAACGTATAACGTTATGTACTATTACTATATAACGTATAACGATATATACTTGTCGGAGATGCAGAGATATCGAGCCTTTCTTTTGGAAGATTTCTCAATACTTGGGCTCGGGGTGACATAACTGGTCGCCGAACGTAGCCACGGTCACGGGATGAACGAAATGTTTTACAAAGGAGGTTCTAGTGTTAAGGGATACGCTGTATAAACAATCAAGTCTTGATCAGGAGCAATGCTGGTTTATGTGGAACTGCCTAGTTACGGCGCTTGGGAATTTGTTGATATTCCCGATCGATATGTATTTGATATATGTAACTGTATCTGTCTTTTATTTTGCAATCTCCTTGGAGAGTTTACTGTCATCGTCTTGGAGTGAGTCTTGGGGAAACCCTGTGCCAGAGTGAACGTGTCAGTGTGCTATCAAAATATATTAAAACGTACAGAAAGTTTCCCGTTGACCGTGGATTCGTTACAGAACCCAAGAATATTATTTAAAGCATTTGTTTACTTATTGTTTGTTATCTTAGTTAACCGATAAACTAATTATTTATCAAACTTTGTAAAGAAATATAATTTTATGTAAATACAACCTTTATTGAACATCATGATGGCAAATGCTAACGAAGATTCGTCTCGCGCTCGAAATCCAAACGACAATTCGACATACTATTACGTATTAACGTATAACGTTATATACTATTACTATATAACGTATAACGTTATATACTATTACTATATAACGCATAACGTTATATAATATTACTATATAACGTATAACGTTATATACTATTACTATATAACGCATAACGTTATATAATATTACTATATAACGTATAACGTTATATACTATTACTATAGAACGTATAACGTTATATACTATTACTATATAACGTGTAACGTTATATAATATTACTATATAACGTATAACGTTATATACTATTACTATGTAACGTATAACGTTATATACTATTACTATATAACGCATAACGATATATACTATTACGTATTAACGTATAACGTTATATACTATTACCATATAACGTATAACGTTATATACTATTACTATATAACGTATAACGATATATACTATTACGTATTAACGTATAACGTTATATACTATTACGTATTAACGTATAACGTTATATACTATTACTATATAACGTATAACGTTATATACTATTACTATATAACGTATAACGTTATATACTATTACTATATAACGCATAACGTTATATAATATTACTATATAACGCATAACGTTATATAATATTACTATATAACGTATAACGATATATACTATTACTTATTAACGTATAACGTTATATACTATTACTATATAACGTATAACGTTATATAATATTACTATATAACGCATAACGATATATACTATTACGTATTAACGTATAACGTTATATACTATTACCATATAACGTATAACGTTATATACTATTACTATATAACGTATAACGATATATACTATTCCGTACTATCGTATAACGTTATATACTATTACTGTATAACGCACAACGTTATATACTATTACGTGATAGCGTATAACGTTATATAGTATTACCATATCACGTATAACGTTGTATATTATTACCTACTAACGTATAACGTTATATAGTATTACCATATCACGTATAACGTTGTATACTATTACGTAATAACGTATAACGTTATATACTATTACTATATAACGCATAACGTTATATACTATTACGTATTAACGTATAACGTTATATACTATTACTATATAACGTATAACGTTATATACTATTACTATTTAACGTATAACGTTATATACTATTACTATATAACGTATAACGTTATGTACTATTACTATATAACGCATAACGTTATATAATATTACTATATAACGTTTAACGTTATATACTATTACTATATAACGTATAACGTTATATAGTAATATTATATAACGTTTACCGTTATATACTATTACTATATAACGTATAACGTTATATACTATTACTATATAACGTATAACGTTATGTACTATTACGTATTAACGCATAACGTTATATAATATTACTATATAACGTTTAACGTTATATAATATTACTATATAACGTATAACGTTATATACTATTACTATATAACGTATAACGTTATATAATATTACTATATAACGTATAACGTTATATACTATTACTATGTAACGTATAACGTTATATACTATTACTATATAACGCATAACGTTATATAATATTACTATATAACGCATAACGTTATATAATATTACTATATAACGTATAACGTTATATACTATTACTACATAACGTATAACGTTATATACTTATACTATATAACGGATGACGTTATATACTATTACTATATAACGCATAACGTTATATACTATTACTATATAACGTATAACGTTATATACTATTACTATATAACGTATAACGTTATATACTATTACTATATAACGTATAACGTTATATACTATTACTATATAACGTATAACGATATATACTATTACGTATTAACGTATAACGTTATATACTCTTACGTATTAACGTATAACGTTATATACTATTACTATATAACGTATAACGTTATATACTATTACTATATAACGTATAACGTTATATACTATTACTATATAACGTATAACGTTATATACTATTACTATATAACGTATAACGTTATATACTATTACTATATAACGTATAACGATATATACTATTCCGTACTATCGTATAACGTTATATACTATTACTATATAACGTATAACGATATATACTATTACGTATTAACGTATAACGTTATATACTATTACTATATAACGTATAACGTTATATACTATTACTATATAACGTATAACGATATATACTATTACGTATTAACGTATAACGTTATATACTATTACGTATTAACGTATAACGTTATATACTATTACTATATAACGTATAACGTTATATACTATTACTATATAACGTATAACGTTATATACTATTACTATATAACGTATAACGTTATATACTATTACTATATAACGTATAACGATATATACTATTACGTATTAACGTATAACGTTATATATTATTACTATATAACGTATAACGTTATATACCATTACTATATAACGTATAACGTTATATACTATTACTATATAACGCATAACGTTATATACTATTACTATATAACGTATAACGATATATACTATTCCGTACTATCGTATAACGTTATATACTATTACTATATAACGTATAACGATATATACTATTACGTATTAACGTATAACGTTATATACTATTACTATATAACGTATAACGTTATATACCATTACTATATAACGTATAACGTTGTATACTATTACTATATAACGTATAACGTTATATACTATTACTATATAACGTATAACGTTATATACTTATACTATATAACGTATAACGTTATGTACTATTACTATATAACGCATAACGTTATATACTATTACTATATAACGTATAACGATATATACTATTACTATATAACGCATAACGTTATATAATATTACTATATAACGTATAACGATATATACTATTACGTATTAACGTATAACGTTATATACTATTACCATATAACGTATAACGTTATATACTATTACTATATAACGTATAACGATATATACTATTCCGTACTATCGTATAACGTTATATACTATTACTGTATAACGCATAACGTTATATACTATTACGTGATAGCGTATAACGTTATATAGTATTACCATATCACGTATAACGTTGTATATTATTACGTACTAACGTATAACGTTATATAGTATTACCATATCACGTATAACGTTGTATACTATTACGTAATAACGTATAACGTTATATACTATTACTATATAACGTACAACGTTATATACTATTACTATTTAACGTATAACGTTATATACTATTACTATATACCGTATAACGATATATACTATTACGTATTAACGTATAACGTTATATAGTATTACTATATAACGTACAACGTTACTATACTATTACTATATAACGTATAACGATATATACTATTCCGTACTATCGCATAACGTTATATACTATTACTATATAACGTATAACGTTATATACTATTACTATATAACGCATAACGTTATATAATATTACTATATAACGTATAACGTTATATACTATTACTATATAACGCATAACGTTATATAATATTACTATATAACGTATAACGTTATATACTATTACTATAGAACGTATAACGTTATATACTATTACTATATAACGCATAACGTTATATAATATTACTATATAACGCATAACGTTATATAATATTACTATATAACGCATAACGTTATATAATATTACTATATAACGTATAACGTTATATACTATTACTATATAACGCATAACGTTATATAATATTACTATATAACGTATAACGTTATATACTATTACTATAGAACGTATAACGTTATATACTATTACTATATAACGTATAACGTTATATACTATTACTATATAACGTATAACGATATATACTATTCCGTACTATCGCATAACGTTATATACTATTACTATATAACGTATAACGTTATATACTATTACTATATAACGCATAACGTTATATAATATTACTATATAACGTATAACGTTATATACTATTACTATATAACGTGTAACGTTATATAATATTACTATATAACGTATAACGTTATATACTAGTACTATGTAACGTATAACGTTATATACTATTACTATATAACGCATAACGTTATATAATATTACTATATAACGCATAACGTTATATAATATTACTATATAACGTATAGCGTTATATACTATTACTACATAACGTATAACGTTATATACTATTACTATATAACGTATAACGTTATATACTATTACTATATAACGCATAACGTTATATACTATTACTATATAACGTATAACGATATATACTATTACGTATTAACGTATAACGTTATATACTATTACTATATAACGTATAACGATATATATTATTACGTACTAACGTATAACGTTTTATACTATTACTATATAACGTATAACGTTATATACTATTACTATATAACGTATAACGTTGTATACTGTTACTATATAACGCATAACGTTATATACTATTACTATATAACGTATAACGTTATATACTATTACGTATTAACGTATAACGTTATATACTATTACTATATAACGTACAACGTTATATACTATTACTATTTAACGTATAACGTTATATACTATTACTATATAACGTATAACGTTATATACTATTACTATATAACGTATAACGTTATATACTATTACTGTATAACGTATAACGTTCTATACTGTTACTATATAACGCATAACGTTATATAATATTACTATATAACGTATAACGTTATATACTATTACTATATAACGTATAACGATATATATTATTACGTACTAACGTATAACGTTTTATACTATTACTATATAACGTATAACGTTATATACTATTACTGTATAACGTATAACGTTCTATACTGTTACTATATAACGCATAACGTTATATAATATTACTATATAACGTATAACGTTATATACTATTACTCTATAACGTATAACGTTATATACTATTACTATATAACGTATAACGTTATATACTATTACTATATAACGTATAACGATATATACTATTCCGTACTATCGTATAACGTTATATACTATTACTATATAACGTATAACGATATATACTATTACGTATTGACGTATAACGTTACATAATATTACGTATTAACGTATAACGTTATATACTATTACTATATAACCTATAACGTTATATACTATTACTATATAACGTATAACGATATATATTATTACGAACTAACGTATAACGTTATATACTATTACTATATAACGTATAACGTTATATACTATTACTATATAACGTATAACGTTGTATACTGTTACTATATAACGCATAACGTTATATACTATTACTATATAACGTATAACGATATATACTATTACGTATTAACGTATAACTTTATATACTATTACTATATAACGCATAACATTATATAATATTACTATATAACGTATAACGTTATATACTATTACTATATAACTTATAACGTTATATACTTATACTATATAACGTATAACGTTATATACTATTACTATATAACGTATAACGTTATATACTATTACTATATAACGTATAACGTTATATACTATTACTATATAACGTATAACGATATATACTATTCCGTACTATCGTATAACGTTATATACTATTACTATATAACGTATAACGATATATACTATTCCGTACTATCGTATAACGTTATATACTATTACTATATAACGTATAACGTTATATACTATTACTATATAACGTATAACGTTGTATACTGTTACTATATAACGCATAACGTTATATACTATTACTATATAACGTATAACGTTATATACTATTACGTATTAACGTATAACGTTATATACTATTACTATATAACGTACAACGTTATATACTATTACTATTTAACGTATAACGTTATATACTATTACTATATAACGTATAACGTTATATACTATTACTATATAACGTATAACGTTATATACTATTACTGTATAACGTATAACGTTCTATACTGTTACTATATAACGCATAACGTTATATAATATTACTATATAACGTATAACGTTATATACTATTACTATATAACGTATAACGTTATATACTATTACTATATAACGTATAACGTTATATACTATTACTATATAACGTATAACGATATATACTATTCCGTACTATCGTATAACGTTATATACTATTACTATATAACGCATAACGTTATATACTATTACTATATAACGTATAACGTTATATACTATTACTATATAACGCATAACGTTATATAGTAATAGTATATAACGTATAACGTTATATACTATTAGTATATAACGTATAACGTTATATACTATTACTATATAACGTATAACGTTATATACTATTACTATATAACGTATAACGTTATATACTATTACTATATAACGTATAACGTTGTATACTGTTACTATATAACGCATAACGTTATATACTATTACTATATAACGTATAACGATATATATTATTACGAACTAACGTATAACGTTATATACTATTACTATATAACGTATAACGTTATATACTATTACTATATAACGTATAACGTTGTATACTGTTACTATATAACGCATAACGTTATATAATATTACTATATAACGTATAACGTTATATACTATTACTATATAACGTATAACGTTATATACTATTACTATATAACGTATAACATTATATACTATTACTATATAACGTATAACGATATATACTATTCCGTACTATCGTATAACGTTATATACTATTACGTATTAACGTATAACGTTATATACTATTACTATATAACGTATAACGTTATATACTATTACTATATAACGTATAACGTTATATACTATTACTATATAACGTATAACGTTATATACTATTACTATATAACGTATAACGCTATATACTATTACTATATAACGTATAACGATATATACTATTCCGTACTATCGTATAACGTTACATACTATTACTATATAACGTATAACGATATATACTATTACGTATTAACGTATAACGTTATATACTATTACTATATAACGTATAACGTTATATACCATTACTATATAACGTATAACGTTGTATACTATTACTATATAACGTATAACGTTATATACTATTACTATATAACGTATAACGTTATATACTTATACTATATAACGTATAACGTTATGTACTATTACTATATAACGCATAACGTTATATACTATTACTATATAACGTATAACGATATATACTATTACTATATAACGCATAACGTTATATAATATTACTATATAACGTATAACGTTATATACTATTACTACATAACGTATAACGTTATATACTTATACTATATAACGTATAACGATATATACTATTACTATATAACGCATAACGTTATATAATATTACTATATAACGTATAACGTTATATACTATTACTACATAACGTATAACGTTATATACTATTACTATATAACGTATAACGTTATATACTATTACTATATAACGTATAACATTATATACTATTACTATATAACGTATAACGATATATACTATTCCGTACTATCGTATAACGTTATATACTATTACGTGATAGCGTATAACGTTATATAGTATTACCATATCACGTATAACGTTGTATATTATTACGTACTAACGTATAACGTTATATAGTATTACCATATCACGTATAACGTTGTATACTATTACGTAATAACGTATAGCGTTATATACTATTACTATATAACGCATAACGTTATATACTATTACGTATTAACGTATAACGTTATATAGTATTACTATATAACGTATAACGTTATATACTATTACTATTTAACGTATAACGTTATATACTATTACTATATAACGTATAACGTTATGTACTATTACTATATAACGCATAACGTTATATAATATTACTATATAACGTTTAACGTTATATACTGTTACTATATAACGGATGACGTTATATACTATTACTATATAACGCATAACGTTATATACTATTACTACATAACGTATAACGTTATATACTTATACTATATAACGTATAACGTTATATACTATTACTATATAACGCATAACGTTATATAATATTACTATATAACGCATAACGTTATATAATATTACTATATAACGTATAACGTTATATACTATTACTATATAACGCATAACGTTATATACTATTACAATATAACGTATAACGTTATATACTATTACTATATAACGCATAACGTTATATACTATTACTATACAACGTATAACGTTATATACTATTACTATATAACGCATAACGTTATATACTATTACTACATAACGTATAACGTTATATACTTATACTATATAACGGATGACGTTATATACTATTACTATATAACGCATAACGTTATATACTATTACTACATAACGTATAACGTTATATAATATTACTATATAACGCATAACGTTATATACTATTACTATATAACGTGTAACGTTATATACTATTACTATATAACGCATAACGTTATATAATATTACTATATAACGTATAACGTTATATACTATTACTATATAACGTATAACGATATATATTATTACGTACTAACGTATAACGTTTTATACTATTACTATATAACGTATAACGTTATATACTATTACTGTATAACGTATAACGTTCTATACTGTTACTATATAACGCATAACGTTATATAATATTACTATATAACGTATAACGTTATATACTATTACTCTATAACGTATAACGTTATATACTATTACTATATAACGTATAACGTTATATACTATTACTATATAACGTATAACGATATATACTATTCCGTACTATCGTATAACGTTATATACTATTACTATATAACGCATAACGTTATATACTATTACTATATAACGTATAACGTTATATACTATTACTATATAACGCATAACGTTATATAATATTACTATATAACGTATAACGTTATATACTATTAGTATATAACGTATAACGTTATATACTATTACTATGTAACGTATAACGTTATATACTATTACTATATAACGTATAACGATATATACTATTACGTATTAACGTATAACGTTATATACTATTACTATATAACGTATAACGTTATATACTATTACTATATAACGTATAACGTTATATACTATTACTATATAACGTATAACGTTATATACTATTACTATATAACGTATAACGATATATACTATTCCGTACTATCGTATAACGTTATATACTATTACTATATAACGTATAACGATATATACTATTACGTATTGACGTATAACGTTACATAATATTACGTATTAACGTATAACGTTATATACTATTACTATATAACGTATAACGTTATATACTATTACTATATAACGTATAACGTTATATACTATTACTATATAACGCATAACGTTATATACTATTACTATATAACGTATAACGATATATACTATTACGTATTAAAGTATAACGTTATATACTATTACTATATAACGTATAACGTTATATACCATTACTATATAACGTATAACGTTGTATACTATTACTATATAACGTATAACGTTATATACTATTACCATATAACGTATAACGTTATATACTATTACTATATAACGCATAACGTCATATACTATTACTACATAACGTATAACGTTATATACTTATACTATATAACGGATGACGTTATATACTATTACTATATGACGCATAACGTTATATACTATTACTATATAACGTATAACGTTATATACTATTACTATATAACGTATAACGTTATATACTATTACTCTATAACGTATAACGTTATATACTATTACTATATAACGTATAACGTTATATACTATTACTATATAACGTATAACGTTATATACTTATACTATATAACGTATAACGTTATATACTATTACTATATAACGTATAACGTTATATACTATTACTATATAACGTATAACGTTATATACTATTACTATATAACCTATAACGTTATATACTATTACTATATAACGTATAACGATATATATTATTACGAACTAACGTATAACGTTATATACTATTACTATATAACGTATAACGTTATATACTATTACTATATAACGTATAACGTTGTATACTGTTACTATATAACGCATAACGTTATATAATATTACTATATAACGTATAACGTTATATACTATTACTATATAACGTATAACGTTATATACTATTACTATATAACGTATAACGTTATATACTATTACTATATAACGTATAACGATATATACTATTCCGCACTATCGTATAACGTTATATACTATTACTATATAACGCATAACGTTATATACTATTACTATATAACGTATAACGATATATACTATTACGTATTAACGTATAACTTTATATACTATTACTATATAACGCATAACATTATATAATATTACTATATAACGTATAACGTTATATACTATTACTATATAACGTATAACGATATATACTATTCCGTACTATCGTATAACGTTATATACTATTACTATATAACGCATAACGTTATATACTATTACTATATAACGTATAACGATATACACTATTACGTATTAACGTATAACTTTATATACTATTACTATATAACGCATAACGTTATGTAATATTACTATATAACGTATAACGTTATATACTATTACTATATAACGTATAACGTTATATACTTATACTATATAACGGATGACGTTATATACTATTACTATATGACGCATAACGTTATATACTATTACTATATACCGTATAACGATATATACTATTACGTATTAACGTATAACGTTACATAATATTACGTATTAACGTATAACGTTATATACTATTACTATATAACGTATAACGTTATATACTATTACTATATAACGTATAACGTTATATACTATTACAATATAACGTATAACGTTATATACTATTACTATACAACGTATAACGTTATATACTATTACTCTATAACGTATAACGTTATATACTATTACTATATAACGTATAACGTTATATACTATTACTATATAACCTATAACGTTATATACTATTACTATATAACGTATAACGATATATATTATTACGAACTAACGTATAACGTTATATACTATTACTATATAACGTATAACGTTATATACTATTACTATATAACGTATAACGTTGTATACTGTTACTATATAACGCATAACGTTATATAATATTACTATATAACGTATAACGTTATATACTATTACTATATAACGTATAACGTTATATACTATTACTATATAACGTATAACGTTATATACTATTACTATATAACGTATAATCGATATATACTATTCCGTACTATCGTATAACGTTATATACTATTACTATATAACGCATAACGTTATATACTATTACTATATAACGTATAACGATATATACTATTACGTATTAACGTATAACTTTATATACTATTACTATATAACGCATAACATTATATAATATTACTATATAACGTATAACGTTATATACTATTACTATATAACGTATAACGTTATATACTTATACTATATAACGTATAACGTTATATACTATTACTATATAACGTATAACGTTATATACTATTACTATATAACGTATAACGTTATATACTATTACGTATTAACGTATAACGTTATATACTATTACTATATAACGTACAACGTTATATACTATTACTATTTAACGTATAACGTTATATACTATTACTATATAACGTATAACGTTATATACTATTACTATATAACGTATAACGATATATACTATTCCGTACTATCGTATAACGTTATATACTATTACTATATAACGTATAACGATATATACTATTCCGTACTATCGTATAACGTTATATACTATTACTATATAACGCATAACGTTATATACTATTACTATATAACGTATAACGATATACACTATTACGTATTAACGTATAACTTTATATACTATTACTATATAACGCATAACGTTATATAATATTACTATATAACGTATAACGTTATATACTATTACTATATAACGTATAACGTTATATACTATTACGTATTAACGTATAACGTTATATACTATTACTATATAACGTACAACGTTATATACTATTACTATTTAACGTATAACGTTATATACTATTACTATATACCGTATAACGATATATACTATTACGTATTAACGTATAACGTTATATACTATTACTATATAACGTACAACGTTATATACTATTACTATATAACGTATAACGTTATGTACTATTACTATATAACGTATAACGATATATACTTGTCGGAGATGCAGAGATATCGAGCCTTTCTTTTGGAAGATTTCTCAATACTTGGGCTCGGGGTGACATAACTGGTCGCCGAACGTAGCCACGGTCACGGGATGAACGAAATGTTTTACAAAGGAGGTTCTAGTGTTAAGGGATACGCTGTATAAACAATCAAGTCTTGATCAGGAGCAATGCTGGTTTATGTGGAACTGCCTAGTTACGGCGCTTGGGAATTTGTTGATATTCCCGATCGATATGTATTTGATATATGTAACTGTATCTGTCTTTTATTTTGCAATCTCCTTGGAGAGTTTACTGTCATCGTCTTGGAGTGAGTCTTGGGGAAACCCTGTGCCAGAGTGAACGTGTCAGTGTGCTATCAAAATATATTAAAACGTACAGAAAGTTTCCCGTTGACCGTGGATTCGTTACAGAACCCAAGAATATTATTTAAAGCATTTGTTTACTTATTGTTTGTTATCTTAGTTAACCGATAAACTAATTATTTATCAAACTTTGTAAAGAAATATAATTTTATGTAAATACAACCTTTATTGAACATCATGATGGCAAATGCTAACGAAGATTCGTCTCGCGCTCGAAATCCAAACGACAATTCGACATACTATTACGTATTAACGTATAACGTTATATACTATTACTATATAACGTATAACGTTATATACTATTACTATATAACGCATAACGTTATATAATATTACTATATAACGTATAACGTTATATACTATTACTATATAACGCATAACGTTATATAATATTACTATATAACGTATAACGTTATATACTATTACTATAGAACGTATAACGTTATATACTATTACTATATAACGTGTAACGTTATATAATATTACTATATAACGTATAACGTTATATACTATTACTATGTAACGTATAACGTTATATACTATTACTATATAACGCATAACGATATATACTATTACGTATTAACGTATAACGTTATATACTATTACCATATAACGTATAACGTTATGTACTATTACTATATAACGTATAACGATATATACTATTACGTATTAACGTATAACGTTATATACTATTACGTATTAACGTATAACGTTATATACTATTACTATATAACGTATAACGTTATATACTATTACTATATAACGTATAACGTTATATACTATTACTATATAACGCATAACGTTATATAATATTACTATATAACGCATAACGTTATATAATATTACTATATAACGTATAACGATATATACTATTACTTATTAACGTATAACGTTATATACTATTACTATATAACGTATAACGTTATATAATATTACTATATAACGCATAACGATATATACTATTACGTATTAACGTATAACGTTATATACTATTACCATATAACGTATAACGTTATATACTATTACTATATAACGTATAACGATATATACTATTCCGTACTATCGTATAACGTTATATACTATTACTGTATAACGCATAACGTTATATACTATTACGTGATAGCGTATAACGTTATATAGTATTACCATATCACGTATAACGTTGTATATTATTACCTACTAACGTATAACGTTATATAGTATTACCATATCACGTATAACGTTGTATACTATTACGTAATAACGTATAACGTTATATACTATTACTATATAACGCATAACGTTATATACTATTACGTATTAACGTATAACGTTATATACTATTACTATATAACGTATAACGTTATATACTATTACTATTTAACGTATAACGTTATATACTATTACTATATAACGTATAACGTTATGTACTATTACTATATAACGCATAACGTTATATAATATTACTATATAACGTTTAACGTTATATACTATTACTATATAACGTATAACGTTATATACTATTACTATATAACGTTTACCGTTATATACTATTACTATATAACGTATAACGTTATATACTATTACTATATAACGTATAGCGTTATGTACTATTACGTATTAACGCATAACGTTATATAATATTACTATATAACGTTTAACGTTATATAATATTACTATATAACGTATAACGTTATATACTATTACTATATAACGTATAACGTTATATAATATTACTATATAACGTATAACGTTATATACTATTACTATGTAACGTATAACGTTATATACTATTACTATATAACGCATAACGTTATATAATATTACTATATAACGCATAACGTTATATAATATTACTATATAACGTATAACGTTATATACTATTACTACATAACGTATAACGTTATATACTTATACTATATAACGGATGACGTTATATACTATTACTATATAACGCATAACGTTATATACTATTACTATATAACGTATAACGTTATATACTATTACTATATAACGTATAACGTTATATACTATTACTATATAACGTATAACGTTATATACTATTACTATATAACGTATAACGATATATACTATTACGTATTAACGTATAACGTTATATACTATTACGTATTAACGTATAACGTTATATACTATTACTATATAACGTATAACGTTATATACTATTACTATATAACGTATAACGTTATATACTATTACTATATAACGTATAACGTTATATACTATTACTATATAACGTATAACGTTATATACTATTACTATATAACGTATAACGTTATATACTATTACTATATAACGTATAACGATATATACTATTCCGTACTATCGTATAACGTTATATACTATTACTATATAACGTATAACGATATATACTATTACGTATTAACGTATAACGTTATATACTATTACTATATAACGTATAACGTTATATACTATTACTATATAACGTATAACGATATATACTATTCCGTACTATCGTATAACGTTATATACTATTACTATATAACGTATAACGATATATACTATTACGTATTAACGTATAACGTTATATACTATTACTATATAACGTATAACGTTATATACCATTACTATATAACGTATAACGTTGTATACTATTACTATATAACGTATAACGTTATATACTATTACTATATAACGTATAACGTTATATACTTATACTATATAACGTATAACGTTATGTACTATTACTATATAACGCATAACGTTATATACTATTACTATATAACGTATAACGATATATACTATTACTATATAACGCATAACGTTATATAATATTACTATATAACGTATAACGATATATACTATTACGTATTAACGTATAACGTTATATACTATTACCATATAACGTATAACGTTATATACTATTACTATATAACGTATAACGATATATACTATTCCGTACTATCGTATAACGTTATATACTATTACTGTATAACGCATAACGTTATATACTATTACGTGATAGCGTATAACGTTATATAGTATTACCATATCACGTATAACGTTGTATATTATTACGTACTAACGTATAACGTTATATAGTATTACCATATCACGTATAACGTTGTATACTATTACGTAATAACGTATAACGTTATATACTATTACTATATAACGTACAACGTTATATACTATTACTATTTAACGTATAACGTTATATACTATTACTATATACCGTATAACGATATATACTATTACGTATTAACGTATAACGTTATATAGTATTACTATATAACGTACAACGTTATATACTATTACTATATAACGTATAACGATATATACTATTCCGTACTATCGCATAACGTTATATACTATTACTATATAACGTATAACGTTATATACTATTACTATATAACGCATAACGTTATATAATATTACTATATAACGTATAACGTTATATACTATTACTATATAACGCATAACGTTATATAATATTACTATATAACGTATAACGTTATATACTATTACTATAGAACGTATAACGTTATATACTATTACTATATAACGCATAACGTTATATAATATTACTATATAACGCATAACGTTATATAATATTACTATATAACGCATAACGTTATATAATATTACTATATAACGTATAACGTTATATACTATTACTATATAACGCATAACGTTATATAATATTACTATATAACGTATAACGTTATATACTATTACTATAGAACGTATAACGTTATATACTATTACTATATAACGTATAACGTTATATACTATTACTATATAACGTATAACGATATATACTATTCCGTACTATCGCATAACGTTATATACTATTACTATATAACGTATAACGTTATATACTATTACTATATAACGCATAACGTTATATAATATTACTATATAACGTATAACGTTATATACTATTACTATATAACGTGTAACGTTATATAATATTACTATATAACGTATAACGTTATATACTAGTACTATGTAACGTATAACGTTATATACTATTACTATATAATGCATAACGTTATATAATATTACTATATAACGCATAACGTTATATAATATTACTATATAACGTATAGCGTTATATACTATTACTACATAACGTATAACGTTATATACTATTACTATATAACGTATAACGTTATATACTATTACTATATAACGCATAACGTTATATACTATTACTATATAACGTATAACGATATATACTATTACGTATTAACGTATAACGTTATATACTATTACTATATAACGTATAACGTTATATACCATTACTATATAACGTGTAACGTTGTATACTATTACTATATAACGCATAACGTTATATACTATTACAATATAACGTATAACGTTATATACTATTACTATACAACGTATAACGTTATATACTATTACTCTATAACGTATAACGTTATATACTATTACTATATAACGTATAACGTTATATACTATTACCATATAACGTATAACGTTATATACTATTACTATATAACGCATAACGTCATATACTATTACTACATAACGTATAACGTTATATACTTATACTATATAACGGATGACGTTATATACTATTACTATATGACGCATAACGTTATATACTATTACTATATAACGTATAACGTTATATACTATTACTATATAACGTATAACGTTATATACTATTACTATATAACGTATAACGTTATATAGTATTACTATATAACGCATAACGTTATATACTATTACAATATAACGTATAACGTTATATACTATTACTATACAACGTATAACGTTATATACTATTACTCTATAACGTATAACGTTATATACTATTACTATATAACGTATAACGTTATATACTATTACTATATAACGTATAACGTTATATACTTATACTATATAACGTATAACGTTATATACTATTACTATATAACGTATAACGTTATATACTATTACTATATAACGTATAACGTTATATACTATTACTATATAACCTATAACGTTATATACTATTACTATATAACGTATAACGATATATATTATTACGAACTAACGTATAACGTTATATACTATTACTATATAACGTATAACGTTATATACTATTACTATATAACGTATAACGTTGTATACTGTTACTATATAACGCATAACGTTATATAATATTACTATATAACGTATAACGTTATATACTATTACTATATAACGTATAACGTTATATACTATTACTATATAACGTATAACGTTATATACTATTACTATATAACGTATAACGATATATACTATTCCGTACTATCGTATAACGTTATATACTATTACTATATAACGCATAACGTTATATACTATTACTATATAACGTATAACGATATATACTATTACGTATTAACGTATAACTTTATATACTATTACTATATAACGCATAACATTATATAATATTACTATATAACGTATAACGTTATATACTATTACTATATAACGTATAACGTTATATACTTATACTATATAACGTATAACGTTATATACTATTACTATATAACGTATAACGTTATATACTATTACTATATAACGTATAACGTTATATACTATTACGTATTAACGTATAACGTTATATACTATTACTATATAACGTACAACGTTATATACTATTACTATTTAACGTATAACGTTATATACTATTACTATATAACGTATAACGTTATATACTATTACTATATAACGTATAACGATATATACTATTCCGTACTATCGTATACCGTTATATACTATTACTATATAACGTATAACGATATATACTATTCCGTACTATCGTATAACGTTATATACTATTACTATATAACGCATAACGTTATATACTATTACTATATAACGTATAACGATATACACTATTACGTATTAACGTATAACTTTATATACTATTACTATATAACGCATAACGTTATATAATATTACTATATAACGTATAACGTTATATACTATTACTATATAACGTATAACGTTATATACTTATACTATATAACGTATAACGTTATATACTATTACTATATAACGTATAACGTTATATACTATTACTATATAACGTATAACGTTATATACTATTACTATATAACGTATAACGTTATATACTATTACGTATTAACGTGTAACGTTATATACTATTACTATATAACGTACAACGTTATATACTATTACTATTTAACGTATAACGTTATATACTATTACTATATACCGTATAACGATATATACTATTACGTATTAACGTATAACGTTATATACTATTACTATATAACGTACAACGTTATATACTATTACTATATAACGTATAACGTTATATACTATTACTATATAACGTATAACGATATATACTTGTCGGAGATGCAGAGACATCGAGCCTTTCTTTTGGAAGATTTCTCAATACTTGGGCTCGGGGTGACATAACTGGTCGCCGAACGTAGCCACGGTCACGGGATGAACGAAATGTTTTACAAAGGAGGTTCTAGTGTTAAGGGATACGCTGTATAAACAATCAAGTCTTGATCAGGAGCAATGCTGGTTTATGTGGAACTGCCTAGTTACGGCGCTTGGGAATTTGTTGATATTCCCGATCAATATGTATTTGATATATGTAACTGTATCTGTCTTTTATTTTGCAATCTCCTTGGAGAGTTTACTGTCATCGTCTTGGAGTGAGTCTTGGGGAAACCCTGTGCCAGAGTGAACGTGTCAGTGTGCTATCAAAATATATTAAAACGTACAGAAAGTTTCCCGTTGACCGTGGATTCGTTACAGAACCCAAGAATATTATTTAAAGCATTTGTTTACTTATTGTTTGTTATCTTAGTTAACCGATAAACTAATTATTTATCAAACTTTGTAAAGAAATATAATTTTATGTAAATACAACCTTTATTGAACATCATGATGGCAAATGCTAACGAAGATTCGTCTCGCGCTCGAAATCCAAACGACAATTCGACATACTATTACGTATTAACGTATAACGTTATATACTATTACTATATAACGTATAACGTTATATACTATTACTATATAACGCATAACGTTATATAATATTACTATATAACGTATAACGTTATATACTATTACTATATAACGTGTAACGTTATATAATATTACTATATAACGTATAACGTTATATACTATTACTATGTAACGTATAACGTTATATACTATTACTATATAACGCATAACGTTATATAATATTACTATATAACGCATAACGTTATATAATATTACTATATAACGTATAACGATATATACTATTACTTATTAACGTATAACGTTATATACTATTACTATATAACGTATAACGTTATATAATATTACTATATAACGCATAACGATATATACTATTACGTATTAACGTATAACGTTATATACTATTACCATATAACGTATAACGTTATATACTATTACTATATAACGTATAACGATATATACTATTCCGTACTATCGTATAACGTTATATACTATTACTGTATAACGCATAACGTTATATACTATTACGTGATAGCGTATAACGTTATATAGTATTACCATATCACGTATAACGTTGTATATTATTACGTACTAACGTATAACGTTATATAGTATTACCATATCACGTATAACGTTGTATACTATTACGTAATAACGTATAACGTTATATACTATTACTATATAACGCATAACGTTATATACTATTACGTATTAACGTATAACGTTATATACTATTACTATATAACGTATAACGTTATATACTATTACTATTTAACGTATAACGTTATATACTATTACTATATAACGTATAACGTTATGTACTATTACTATATAACGCATAACGTTATATAATATTACTATATAACGTTTAACGTTATATACTATTACTATATAACGGATGACGTTATATACTATTACTATATAACGCATAACGTTATATACTATTACTACATAACGTATAACGTTATATACTTATACTATATAACGTATAACGTTATATACTATTACTATATAACGCATAACGTTATATAATATTACTATATAACGCATAACGTTATATAATATTACTATATAACGTATAACGTTATATACTATTACTATATAACGCATAACGTTATATACTATTACAATATAACGTATAACGTTATATACTATTACTATATAACGCATAACGTTATATACTATTACTATACAACGTATAACGTTATATACTATTACTATATAACGCATAACGTTATATACTATTACTACATAACGTATAACGTTATATACTTATACTATATAACGGATGACGTTATATACTATTACTATATAACGCATAACGTTATATACTATTACTACATAACGTATAACGTTATATAATATTACTATATAACGCATAACGTTATATACTATTACTATATAACGTGTAACGTTATATACTATTACTATATAACGCATAACGTTATATAATATTACTATATAACGTATAACGTTATATACTATTACTATATAACGTATAACGATATATATTATTACGTACTAACGTATAACGTTATATACTATTACTATATAACGTATAACGTTATATACTATTACTGTATAACGTATAACGTTCTATACTGTTACTATATAACGCATAACGTTATATAATATTACTATATAACGTATAACGTTATATACTATTACTCTATAACGTATAACGTTATATACTATTACTATATAACGTATAACGTTATATACTATTACTATATAACGTATAACGATATATACTATTCCGTACTATCGTATAACGTTATATACTATTACTATATAACGCATAACGTTATATACTATTACTATATAACGTATAACGTTATATACTATTACTATATAACGCATAACGTTATATAATATTACTATATAACGTATAACGTTATATACTATTAGTATATAACGTATAACGTTATATACTATTACTATATAACGTATAACGTTATATACTATTACTATATAACGTATAACGATATATACTATTACGTATTAACGTATAACGTTATATACTATTACTATATAACGTATAACGTTATATACTATTACTATATAACGTATAACGTTATATACTATTACTATATAACGTATAACGCTATATACTATTACTATATAACGTATAACGATATATACTATTCCGTACTATCGTATAACGTTATATACTATTACTATATAACGTATAACGATATATACTATTACGTATTAACGTATAACGTTACATAATATTACGTATTAACGTATAACGTTATATACTATTACTATATAACGTATAACGTTATATACTATTACTATATAACGTATAACGTTATATACTATTACTATATAACGCATAACGTTATATGCTATTACTATATAACGTATAACGATATATACTATTACGTATTAACGTATAACGTTATATACTATTACTATATAACGTATAACGTTATATACCATTACTATATAACGTATAACGTTGTATACTATTACTATATAACGTATAACGTTATATACTATTACCATATAACGTATAACGTTATATACTATTACTATATAACGCATAACGTCATATACTATTACTACATAACGTATAACGTTATATACTTATACTATATAACGGATGACGTTATATACTATTACTATATGACGCATAACGTTATATACTATTACTATATAACGTATAACGTTATATACTATTACTATATAACGTATAACGTTATATACTATTACTATATAACGTATAACGTTATATAGTATTACTATATAACGCATAACGTTATATACTATTACAATATAACGTATAACGTTATATACTATTACTATACAACGTATAACGTTATATACTATTACTCTATAACGTATAACGTTATATACTATTACTATATAACGTATAACGTTATATACTATTACTATATAACGTATAACGTTATATACTTATACTATATAACGTATAACGTTATATACTATTACTATATAACGTATAACGTTATATACTATTACTATATAACGTATAACGTTATATACTTATACTATATAACGTATAACGTTATATACTATTACTATATAACGTATAACGTTATATACTATTACTATATAACGTATAACGATATATACTATTACGTATTAACGTATAACGTTATATACTATTACTATATAACGTATAACGTTATATACCATTACTATATAACGTATAACGTTGTATACTATTACTATATAACGTATAACGTTATATACTATTACTATATAACGTATAACGTTATATACTTATACTATATAACGTATAACGTTATGTACTATTACTATATAACGCATAACGTTATATACTATTACTATATAACGTATAACGATATATACTATTACTATATAACGCATAACGTTATATAATATTACTATATAACGTATAACGATATATACTATTACGTATTAACGTATAACGTTATATACTATTACCATATAACGTATAACGTTATATACTATTACTATATAACGTATAACGATATATACTATTCCGTACTATCGTATAACGTTATATACTATTACTGTATAACGCATAACGTTATATACTATTACGTGATAGCGTATAACGTTATATAGTATTACCATATCACGTATAACGTTGTATATTATTACGTACTAACGTATAACGTTATATAGTATTACCATATCACGTATAACGTTGTATACTATTACGTAATAACGTATAACGTTATATACTATTACTATATAACGTACAACGTTATATACTATTACTATTTAACGTATAACGTTATATACTATTACTATATACCGTATAACGATATATACTATTACGTATTAAC